>NC_143035.1:9545000-9699375 GCF_057628025.1 Oncorhynchus mykiss
AATGTAACCATTGTTATTATGATCAGAGTTTACAATGCCCTTCCCAAGTCATAAACACACCACACACAGACTACAAAGTGCACCTGTTAAAGCAGTGGCCCATAAAAGACCCAGCTTTTTCATGTCCTCAAAGCGTCCACAACAATCACAACACAAATGGAACACTGCTGGGAGTTTATTGACCAATATCAGCAATACAATCAACACCCGAACATGTCAGAGAGTAAGCATGGAGAACCAACTCCCAAAAGAAAACGAGACTCCTCGATGCACATTAACAATTTATGCTTTTCACCATCGGGAATAAGTGCAGAAACTGACTTGCTAAAGTCGATAAATTATAAACTGGGCATACATGATCTAATCAGTAAAGATACAGTGCGTTCTGAAAGTAAGACTCCTTGACTTTTTCCACATTTTGTAACGTTACAGCCTTATTTTAAAATGGATAAAGCAAAACAATAAAAGCCTTATTTACATAAGTATTCAGACCCTTTGCTATGAGACACGAAATTGAGCTCAGGTGCATCCTGTTTTCCATTGATCATCCTTGAAGTGTTTCTACAACTCGATCTGTGGTAAATTCAATTGATTGGACATGATTTGGAAAGGCACAGACCTGTCTATATAAGGTCCCACAGTTGACAGTGCATGTCAGAGCAGAAACCAAGCCATGAGGTCGAAGGAATTGTCCGTCGAGCTCCGAGACAGGATCGTGTTGAGGCACAGATCTGGGGAAGTGTACCAAAAAATGTCTGCAGCATTGAAGGTCCCCAAGAACACAGTGGCCTTTATCATTCTTACATGGATGAAGTTGGGAACCACCAAGACTCTTCCTAGAGCTGTCCACCTGGCCAAACTGAGCAATCGGCGAAGAAGGGCCTTGGCCAGGGAGGTGACCAAGAACCCGATGGTCACTCTGACAGAGCTCTAGAGTTCCTCTGTGGAGATGGGAGAACCTTACAGAAGGACAACCGTCTATTGACCCTAAGCACACAGCCAAGACAACTCAGGAGTGGCTTCGGGACAAGTCTCTGAATGTCCTTGAGTGTGCCTGCCAGAGCCTGGACTTGAACCCGATTGAACATCTCTGGAGAGACCTGAAAATAGCTGTTAAGCAACGCTCCACATCCAACCTGACAGAGCTTGCGAGGATCTGCAGAGAAGAATGGGAGAAACTCCCCAAATACAGGTGTGACAAGCTTGTAGCGTCATACCCAAGAAGACTCAAGGCTGTAATCACTGCCAAAGGTGCTTTAACAAAGTACTGAGTAAGGGGTTGCACGCCCAATTTTTCAGTTTTTGATTTGTAAAAAAAGTTTGAAATATCCAATAAATGTCGTTCCACTTCATGATTGTGTCCCACTTGTTGTTGATTCTTCACAAAAAAATACAGTTTTATATCTTTATGCTTGAAGCCTGAAATGTGGCAAAAGGTCGCAAAGTTCAAAGGGGCCGAATACTTTCGCAAGGCACTGTAATAGTAACCCTATGCCTAAAATAGTAAATAATGGCTACTTCTTCGATAGTACAAAACTGTCAAGAGGAGTAAAACAAGGTTGTCCATTATCCGCATATCTATTTATTATGGCCATTAAAACTTTTAGCTATTAAAAATCAGATCCAACAGTAATATCAAGGGGCTAGAAATCCAGCCCTTAAAAACATAGTGTCATTGTACGCCGATGAGTCATGTTTTCTTTTAAATCCACAATTTGGATCCCAGCACAGCCTCATCGAAGATCTCGATACTTGTTCTAACCTCTCTGAATTACAACCAAATTCTGATAAGTGTACTATATTAAGTAGTATGTAAACAAAGCCAAAATTTGATAGAAGATTTCCTTTTCCCATCCACTTAATTTGACATCAGTGGCAACCTTCATAGGTGTGATTCATCTGAATTATTATCTTTTTGTATTTTCTGCATGTCCCTGACCTTTTGGCCAACACACACACACACACACACACACGCACACACGCACGCACACACACACACGTTCATTTGCTTTCCTTCTGTCCTTGGTGAATAATACGTTAATGATGCTAGATTAATGCCATATATACACACAGCCCTTGGATGTCTGAAACCTTGACCCAGTTTGGTATTATTTCTGTTTTTCCCATTTTATGATGAAGTATATCCTGTGTGTTCCTCATCTAGCACTAGGAGTTGTCCTCCTTTATTCTAATTGGCCTATAGGACCCCAGGTCATATGTTGTAAACTGTGCTTGACCCCCAAAAATCTGACAAAAACATGTTTGCTCACCGTGAGTGTGGAGGTCGTGACTGTCTACTTTGTAAGAATGCTCCTGTGGTGGAATTAGTACCGTCATCCCATGCCTCAACTGTCTTTGCTCTGGGAAAATTGGTAAGGACATAGAATACCACACAATACCGCTGCTCTGAAAATCAATTTTTTTATTGTCTGTGTGAATTTTATAGAGACAGGCAGTCTGTCTCCATAGAGACAGAAATAGATTATGAGCTGTGAAAGTTAATCCACAGAGTTCGTCTTTTTGTCAAACTTGAGTTAACTTCGACCAACAGTTCAATGAAATCGCAACCCAATTAAATATCTGTTTGCATACAGTGTATATTATGTTAAGTGATTGTTAACACAAATTCGTACCATGTCTGGTGATAATTATCTGCTCATTATTTGAGTTGACAATGAACATGTGCTCAATGAGCAGACAGTGAACATAAGGACTATGAGCAGACAGTTAACATAAGGACTATGAGCAGACAGTGAACATATGGACTATGAGCAGACTGTGAATATATGGACTATGAGAAGGCAGGGAACATATGGACTATGAGCATATTGACTATGAGCAGACAGTAAACATATGGACTATGAGCAGACAGTGAACATATGTACTATGAGCAGAACGTAAACATATGGACTATGAGCAGACAGTGAACATAAGGACTATGAGCAGACAGTGAACATATGGACTATGAGCAGACAGTGAACATATGGACTATGAGCAGACAGTGAACATATGGACTGTGAGCATATTGACTATGAGCAGACAGTAAACATATGGACTATGAGCAGACAGTGAACATATGGACTATGAGCATATTGACTATGAGCAGACAGTAAACATATGGACTATGAGCACATGGACAATGGGCAGACAGTAAACATATGGACTATGAGCACATGGACTATGAGCAGACAGTAAACATATGGACTATGAGCACATGGACTATGAGCAGACAGTAAACATATGGACTATGAGCAGACAGTAAACATATGGACTATGAGCAGACAGTGAACAACATATGAACTATGAGCAGACAGTAAACATATGGACTATGAGCAGACAGTAAATATATGGACTATGAGCAGACAGTAAACATATGGACTATGAGCAGACAGTAAACATATGGACTATGAGCAGACAGTAAACATATGGACTATGAGCAGACAGTAAACATATGGACTATGAGCAGACAGTAAACATATGGACTATGAGCAGACAGTAAACATATGGACTATGAGCAGACATAGTACATATGTTCACTTCGTATTGCGTCAGATAACAACATTGACGAATACGCTGATTCGGTGTGCGAGTTCATTAGAACGTGCGTTGACGATGTCGTTCCCATAGCAACGATTAAAACATTCCCTAACCAGAAACCGTGGATTGATGGCAGCATTCGTGTGAAACTGAAAGCGCGAACCACTGCTTTTAATCAGGGCAAGGTGTCTGGTAACATGACCGAATACAAACAGTGCAGCTATTCCCTCCGCAAGGCTATCAAACAAGCTAAGCGCCAGTACAGAGACAAAGTAGAATCTCAATTCAACGGCTCAGACACAAGAGGCATGTGGCAGGGTCTACAGTCAATCACGGACTACAGGAAGAAATCCAGCCCAGTCACGGACCAGGATGTCTTGCTCCCAGGCAGACTAAATAACTTTTTTGCCCGCTTTGAGGACAATACAGTGCCACTGACACGGCCTGCAACGAAAACATGCGGTCTCTCCTTCACTGCAGCCGAGGTGAGTAAGACATTTAAACGTGTTAACCCTCGCAAGGCTGCAGGCCCAGACGGCATCCCCAGCCGCGCCCTCAGAGCATGCGCAGACCAGCTGGCCGGTGTGTTTACGGACATATTCAATCAATCCCTATACCAGTCTGCTGTTCCCACATGCTTCAAGAGGGCCACCATTGTTCCTGTTCCCAAGAAAGCTAAGGTAACTGAGCTAAACGACTACCGCCCCGTAGCACTCACATCCGTCATCATGAAGTGCTTTGAGAGACTAGTCAAGGACCATATCACCTCCACCCTACCTGACACCCTAGACCCACTCCAATTTGCTTACCGCCCAAATAGGTCCACAGACGATGCAATCTCAACCACACTGCACACTGCCCTAACCCATCTGGACAAGAGGAATACCTATGTGAGAATGCTGTTCATCGACTACAGCTCGGCATTCAACACCATAGTACCCTCCAAGCTCGTCATCAAGCTCGAGACCCTGGGTCTCGACCCCGCCCTGTGCAACTGGGTACTGGACTTCCTGACGGGCCGCCCCCAGGTGGTGAGGGTAGGCAACAACATCTCCTCCCCGCTGATCCTCAACACTGGGGCCCCACAAGGGTGCGTTCTGAGCCCTCTCCTGTACTCCCTGTTCACCCACGACTGCGTGGCCACGCACGCCTCCAACTCAATCATCAAGTTTGCGGACGACACAACAGTGGTAGGCTTGATTACCAACAACGACGAGACGGCCTACAGGGAGGAGGTGAGGGCCCTCGGAGTGTGGTGTCAGGAAAATAACCTCACACTCAACGTCAACAAAACTAAGGAGATGATTGTGGACTTCAGGAAACAGCAGGGGGAACACCCCCCTATCCACATCGATGGGACAGTAGTGGAGAGGGTAGCAAGTTTTAAGTTCCTCGGCATACACATCACAGACAAACTGAATTGGTCCACTCACACAGACAGCATCGTGAAGAAGGCGCAGCAGCGCCTCTTCAACCTCAGGAGGCTGAAGAAATTTGGCTTGTCACCAAAAGCACTCACAAACTTCTACAGATGCACAATCGAGAGCATCCTGGCGGGCTGTATCACCGCCTGGTATGGCAACTGCACCGCCCTCAACCGTAAGGCTCTCCAGAGGGTAGTGAGGTCTGCACAACGCATCACCGGGGGCAAACTACCTGCCCTCCAGGACACCTACACCACCCGATGTCACAGGAAGGCCATAAAGATCATCAAGGACATCAACCACCCGAGCCACTGCCTGTTCACCCCGCTATCATCCAGAAGGCGAGGTCAGTACAGGTGCATCAAAGCTGGGACCGAGAGACTGAAAAACAGCTTCTATCTCAAGGCCATCAGACTGTTAAACAGCCACCACTAACACTGAGTGGCTGCTGCCAACACACTGACACTGACTCAACTCCAGCCACATTAATAATGGGAATTGATGGGAAATGATGTAAATATATCACTAGCCACTTTAAACAATGCTACCTTATATAATGTTACTTACCCTACATTATTCATCTCATGTGCATACGTATATACTGTACTCTATATCATCGACGGTATCCTTATGTAATACATGTATCACTAGCCACTTTATACTATGCCACTTTGTTTACATACTCATCTCATTTGTACATACTTTACTCGATACCATCTACTGTATCTTGCCTATGCTGCTCTGTACCATCACTCATTCATATATCCTTATGTACATATTCTTTATCCCCTTACACTGTGTACAAGACAGTAGTTTTGGAATTGTTAGTTAGATACTTGTTATTACTGCATTGTCGGAACTAGAAGCACAAGCATTTCGCTACACTCGCATTAGCATCTGCTAACCATGTGTATGTGACAAATAAAATTGGATTTGATTTGATTTGATTTGACAATGAACAACATATGGACGCTTTAGCAGACATCTCACAGCATTTACTATCATAGCTTATTGTGGCCAGTGTGTGTGTCAGTGAAACTCCCAGCTCTTTAAAATGCTGTTTGCTGATGTCCTCTCTGTCCTCCCTCCTATTCCCAGGGTGCTGCAGGGGGAGTGGCGGCGACTGAAGTGGAGGCATGAGGAGGCGGCGGCGGCGCCCCAGTTGACGGAGGGGGGTGAGGGGTGTCCGGGATCGCCCACGGGGGGCCAGCAGGACGAGGAGCTCCTGGCTGAGGCGAGGGTCCTTCGGCAGCACAAGACTCGCCTAGAGACACGAATGCAGATCCTGGAGGACCACAACAAACAGTTGGAGTCCCAGCTGCAGAGGCTACGAGAGTTATTGCTGCAGGTAGGGAGGGAGGAAGGAGAAACAATTGGAAAGTGGTAAGAAAGATGAAGGAAAGAAAGAAAAGATGGGTTGGAAAAGAGGGGAGGGAGGGGTGGGGTAGAGAACATCTCTAGTAAATAGAAAAAAACTAATGACTTAAACTGCAGGTATAGAGACAGGAAGGGGGATAGATACCACGAGAGACAGAGGGAAATACCTACGGTAAGGAGAGAAAGAGAGAGGGGGATAGACTCAAGAGGGATTAAGAAGCAGAATGATATGGGACTGACACTAAACAGAAGAGAGAAAGGGGAATAGCAAAGATAGTGGCTGGATTGAGAGAAAATATGACACCGCTGTTGAGGAATATGAATGTGCAAATGAGGAATAGAAAGAGGTGAGAGGAAGGAATGAAAGCTAATTTGTACTGCTGCACTAGGGGAGAGAGAGAAAGAGAGAGTGACAGAAAGACATTTCCTCACGTGAAAAGATTTTGCAAATTGGGAATAGAGAGAGGAGATTGAAAGAGAGACTGATTTAGTGGAAAGAGGGGAATGGGAAGAGAGGGACAGAATACCAAACATTCTAAAAAATATAGAGATTTTAACTTCCTGTACACTTCTATGAACCTCCCAACCATATAATGCATTTCAATCTCTTCCTAAGAAATAATCCTGCACATACGCTCTTTATATGAGTCTGTTTATCGTTCCAACATGAAGTGATGGAACAGGGAAAGTGGTGGAGTGGGGGTGGGTAGTCGACTCGGTGTCAACCTCTGTTTTCATCTCTGTAGAAAGTAGATCTTCGTTTGTTCATCATGGAACTAGGTCTGAATCCCCAGCCAACGCAGCCTTCAGTTTCACTGGAACACTTTGACTTATTTAGTGCATCTACAGTACATGTTTACTGTATCCTTCAACCCCAACACGTTCCAAGAAACGTTTGTGGTTTTCTGAAGTAGCTGTCAAAAGGAGAATTCTGTTGGGATTGATGACACTATTTATTTTCCAACAGCCCAAAGATGACTCGGAGGCCAACGGATCGGAACCTTCATCCCTGTCATCTCCGGTGTCAGGGGGAGGCCGTCAGGGGGACGGACCCAGTAGAGAGACCACAGACACAGAGGCCGCGGGTGAGCTACTAAGACAAACATTCCCAAATAGTAGGTCAGGTCTCACTGGTGGGGTGCGAGTTCCAAGAAATACCTCCTGGATTAAAAACATTGTTTTGCTCATTCTGTGGGCCACAACAACATTAGTTCAGACAGAATGGAATGATCGAGTGTTCCGTTGTCGCTCATCTCTCTCTGTGTGATGCTGTGTGTGACAGGAGATGGAGACGAGGATCATGAACAGGACACAGTGCAGCAGCTTCAGGAGGTCATAGAGCAGCTGAGAAACGTCTTCCCTTCAGAACCTGGTGAGCCTCGGACCCTACAGACCTGAGACAGAGAACCAGAACCCCGAACCTGATGAAGACACACATAGATTTTTCCTGAGGGGGTCTCAGGGTTATATCGTAATTCTGAATGATGTACAGTATACATGCCCCAGTTGGTAGAGCATGGTGCTTGCAACGCCAGGGTTGTGGGTTCGATTCCCATTGGAGACCAGTATGACAAAAGCATGAAAATGCATGAACTCACTACTGTAAGTTGATCTGGATAAGAGCATCTGCCAAATGGCTCAAATGTTGTTATTTTTTAAAAGTAAAATTAGACTGATACAACTTTGAAATTAACTTTGAAGACAGTGATACAAAATGACCTTGAACAGAGGCGGAAACAAGATAAGGAATGTCTGAGGAGTGTCTAGAAAGATAAGCTACAATATAGGTGCCGGATTCATTGCCTTTAATACCTATTGGGCCTCAAGGCTACCAGAATAAAGGTCAATCCAGTGTTTCTACAGCCAAACCCTCATCTGTTAGTACAGATTTGGCAATTCTGCATGTGTTCTAAACCACATCATCTTCACTCTTAATGGACACTTTCTTTTCCTCTCTCCTCTTCCAGGAGCAACGTCACTCATCTAACCTAGGGCGGGGCCTGGAGTGCAGAGTGATGCCTGATGGGATGCGTGATGGCCCGTGCCCCATATAGCTGCCGTCAGAGAGCTGACCCCTCTCCCTCACCCCTGTGGGAGCCAAAGGCTAACAGCTAATGCCAACGTCCAGGACCAGCCACGCACTATGCTAACAAGCTAAGGCTAATGGATAATGTTAGCGGTGCAGCCAGACACTGTGTTAACCAGCTAAGGAAGCTAACGGCTAATGTTAGCAGCCCAGCCAGGCAGAAACTGTGTTAGCTATGGCTAACGCTAGCAGCCCAGCCAAGACACTGTGCTAACCAGCGTCTGTGTAGTTGCCCGAAGGTGTGAAGCCTTATATCTGTACAGCACAAGGACATTCCACGAAAATGACTTTGACACAATGCAAAAACGGTTGGGGATTTTCCCCATGTTTTGTTCTGTCTGAGTGCCAGTAACTGTGTGCTCCTCTCAGTATGTATGTGTGTTTTCCTTATTCCCCCCAATGCGTTTCAAACTTCTCTTTTTTTTTAATGGGGCGTTCATGTGCATCACTGTTGATTTGGGACAGGCTGGCTGCATTTCATGCGGCTGTGATTGGGTGGCTGCGGCAGCCGTACCCAGAGCAGAACAGAGCAGATTGCCGGGTAGCCAGCGGGACCCACAACGAGCTTATTGACACTGTGGGACTGACACATCATCAGTAAAACCCAATGATTTATTTAAGACAGTCAAAGTGCCCCCCAGGCCAGGCAGCCCTGCTTCTGTGCACTGTGAGTTTCACTGCTTCCATCACACGCAGCACACAGACACACGTACGCATTGTTTCACATGAACGCTCATTCTGTACTAACACACATTCATATCAACATTCATATCACACAGGAAAACAAAAAACAGATACACACACACACACAGCCACACACACGCTTACACCCACATCCACGAGCAGTGGAGCGAGATAGGCTGTGAATATGCCTCGTAGTGTTCAGAAAGAGGGTCTCGAGTCGAGGCTAATTTGTATCATGCCTAAGTGTGTTTATCTGAGAAAGTGTCTAGCGTTAAATGCCGGGCCCTCCACTGTGGACTCTGGCTCCTCTCTCCCACTGTGCACAGATGGGGAGGCAGGGTGCACAAGCCCCCCCCCCCCCAATCATCTCCAAGGACACTAGGAAGGATTGACCACATTAACCCAGCGGCCCAATTCCAAATCAACTCTTAGCCCTTTCTACATGGCACATCATCTGAAATGATCAGATAAGCAATATGCTAATAACTTCACTTTTCCCTCTGCTGGGTGGAAGGCTCACCATATTTCTTCTATAAACATTTCAGGGGTACACAAATGCCTAGGATAGTAGGAGCTAGAGTCTGATATGGGATTGGGCTACCATCACACCAGGATCATGTGACAATCCAGGCAGAGGACAGTCTATTTGCCTTAAACCCAAACAGAGCCCGTCACGGTCTAATACGTGTGTTTTCATGCTGCTACCTGAAACATTATTGAACAGAGTTGGCCCTGGCTCCCGCTTTCCCTCTCTTCTTTTCTCTTTTTATGCTTGTGGCCAGATGTTAAAGTACTGGCTCAGTGTGTTCACTCAGCGTTCTCGCAATCAGAGGACAAGATTGGATCAGTGGGGTGTTGTGGGTGGATGTGGATTTCATACAAGGTGAGATTCGGTTTAGGGGTCTGGGGCATTTTGCATTGTATTTGTGGATTTAGAGAGGCTTTAAGAGTATGGAAAGGGAAGACAGTGGGAATTCACAGCGCTAGAGCGGCCTAGCACCTGAGAGACTAGTTAGAAAAGGCTGGGGTCAAATAGGGTTTTTTGGAGGCGTGGAGGGAGGACGGATGGAAGGTGGAAGGGAGGAGGAAGGGAGGCTCGGGAGGGGGTGGAGATCTGAGAGACAAGAGGAAGAAATGGTCCGTTTATCACTCCTGGGCTGAGCTGAAAGGAGCGATCCACTATGATGTGCTTGCCACAGCAAATCTCCAGAAAGAGACAGACAGGAGGTGAGTTATTTCCTGGGAAAGAGGAAAGATGCTCTGGGTTTATTATGTAGCATACCACTTCCATAACCATAAAGTTATTACACCCACATTCGCAGGGAGACATGATGCGAATGGTTTCCAATAATCCAGAGAACGTCCTGACCTTATTGGCCAAGAACAAGATGTGTTTGAATCCCATCTCGGTATTCGTTAGGCTTTATCCCCTCCAGGCGCCAACGTTCACATTTGACATCGTTGAGCGCCGCTGTGCCTGTCTTGTTTGTTTTGATGCCGTTGCTAGGGAACTGTCCCCCAAGGACACTGCGCTGCAGGTCGTGAGTCGGCAAGGTGGGGCGCCGTCCATAATGGAAATGCTAATAACCATATGGGGAAGAGAGAGTGCCTCGTTTCCATACCTCCCCCTGTCCTCCCCCACCTTAATGAGGCCTGCCACTGTTTAGTGTTTAGCTGGCATACAGTAGATAGTCGTTATCATCTGTTCTACCTTTTTCGAGCGCTGACATGCACCGGCATCCTTTCTTACCTAACATGTCAGGATCCAGGAACAAAGAAGTGCTCGAGTGGGAGAAAAAAAAAACATCCAACACGAAGAAATGGTAACTCCTTGGAAACTCTTTAATGTTATACATCTCATTACACCTTGATGAGCCACCCTGAACATAGAGTACTTGAGGCTATGACTATATGCAGCAGTGGCCACATCGCATCTCTCTCTGTGTGTGAAATAATGCATCTATTGAACTATAGCTGGGGGAAGAGGTTAGGCCTAGAAACCAAAAGGAACTACCCATAGGTCCTGTAGACCTATAGAAATGTTTTGTGTATTTTGGACGATAGTGAGGTATGAGAGGCAAGGTGGAATGAATGATTACACCACTGTGGCATGCAGTTCATCAGACAGAACTACAGTTGAAGTCGGCAGTTTACCTACACTTAGGTTGGAGCCATTAATTTTTCCAAAAGTTGTTTACAGACAGATTATTTCACTGTATCCCAATTCCAGTCAGTCAGAAGTTTACATAGACTAAGTTGACTGTGCCTTTAACCAGCTTGGAAAATTCCAGAAAATAATGTCATGGCCTAAGAAGTTTCTGATAGGCTAATTGACATCATTTGAGTCAATTGGAGGTGTACCTGTGGATGTATTTTAAGGCCTACCTTCAAACTCAGTGCCTCTTGGCTTGACATCGTGGGATAATCAAAAGAACTCAGTCTGGTGCGAAAAGTGCAAATCAATCCCAGAACAACAGCAAAGTACCTTGTGAACATGCTGGAGGAAACTGGTACAAAAGTATCTATATCCACAGTCAAACACCAAGAACACCATCCCAACTGTGAAACACGGGGTGGCAGCATCATGTTGTGGGGGTGCTTTGCTGCAGGACGGACTGGTGCACTTTACAAAATAGATAGCATCATGAGGTAGGAAAATTATGTGGATATATTGAAGCAACATCTCAAGATATCAGTAAAGAAGTTAAAGCTTGGTCGCAAATGGGTCTTCCAAATGGACAATGACCCCAAGCATACTTCCAAAGTTGTGGCAAAATGGCTTAAGGACAACAAAGTCAAGGTATTGGAGTGTCCATCACAAAGCCCTAAACTCAATCCTATAGACAATTTGTGGGCAGAACTGAAAAGCATGTGCGAGCAAGGAGGCCTACAAACCTGACTCAGTTACACCAGCTCTGTCAGGAGGAATGGGCCAAAATTCACCCAACTTATTGTGGGAAGCTACCTGAAACATTTGACCCAAGTTAAACAATTTAAAGGCAATGCTACCAAATACTAATTGAGTGTATGTAAACTTCTGACCCACTGAGAATGTGATGAAAGAAATAAAAGCTGAAATAAATCACTCTACTATTATTCTGACATTTCACATTGTTAAAATAAAGTGGTGATCCTAACTGACCTAAGACAGGGAATCTTTACTAGGATTAAATGTCAGGAATTGTGAAAAACTGAGTTTAAATCCATTTGGCTAAAGTGTATTTAAACTCCCGACTTCAACTGTATATACAGTGGCAGGAAAAAGTATGTGAACCCTTTGGAATTACCTGGATTTCCGCATAAATTGGTCATCAAATTTGATCTGATCTTCATCTAAGTCGCAACAATAGACAAAGTTTTATTTTATTTAACTAGTCAGTTAAGAACAAATTCTTATTTTACAATGACGCCCTAGGTACAGTGGGTCGGGACGACATATATATATATATATATATATATATATATATATATATTTTTAACCTTGTCAGCTCAGGGATTCGATCTTGCAACCTTTCGGTTACTGGCCCAATGCTCTAACGACTAGGCTACCTGCCGCCCCAGGTAATCTAGTTCTTCTTAACCTCGTTGAGATTGAAGAATCCTAGAGTGTCATCTAAAGACTTACAGAAATCTCTGGAACATGCTAACATCTCTGTTGACGAGTCGACAATACGTAAAACACTAAAACAAGAAAGGTGTTCATGAGAGGACACCACGGAAGAAGCCACTGCTGTTAAAAAAAACACGTCTGAAGTTTGCAAAAGTGCACCTGGATGTTCCACAACGCTACTGGCAAAATATTCTGTGGACAGATGAAACTACAGTTGAGTTGTTTGGAATGGACACACAACACTATATGTGGAGAAAAAAAGGCACAGCACACCAACATCAAAACCTCATCCCCACTGAAGAGTATGTTGGAGGGAGCATCATGGTGTGGGGCTGCTTTGATGCCTCGGGACCTTGACAGCTTCCTGTCAGACAGAAAAATGAATTCCAACGTTTATCAAGACAATTTGCAGGGGAATGTTAGGCTATCTGTCTGCCGATTTAAGCTCAATAGAAGTTGGGTGATGCAACGGGACAACGACCCAAAACACAGAAGTAAACCAACAACAGAAAAGCTTCAACAGAAGAAAATACGCCTTCTGGAGTGGCCCAGTCAGAGTCCTGACCTCAACCCGATTGAGACGCTGTGGCATGACCTCAAGAGAGCAGTTCACACCAAACATTACAAGAATATTGCTGAACTTTTGCAGTTTTGTAAAGAGGAATGGTCCAAAATTTGTCCTGACTGTTGTGCAGGTCTAATCCGCAACTACAGAAAATGTTTGGTTGAAGTTATTGTTGCCAAAGGAGGGTCAACCAGTTATTAAAGCGAAGGATTCACATACGTTTCCCACCCTGCACTGTGAATGTTTACACGGTGTGTTCAGTGTTCAGTTGTCTATTGTTGTGACCTAGATGAAGATCAGATCAAATTTTGTGACCAATTTATGCAGAAATCCAGTTTTGTAAAGAGGAATGGTCCAAAATTCGTCCTGACTGTTGTGCAGGTCTAATCCGCAACTACAGAAAATGTTTGGTTGAAGTTATTGTTGCCAAAGGAGGGTCAACCAGTTATTAAAGCAAAGGGTTCACATACTTTTCCTTGCCACTGTATATTCATATGGTCTGTTTGTAATGCAGCAGAGCTGTAGCTCTTCACTGTGCCCCTCTTACTCAAACTCCCAGAAGCCAATACTGTCTTTGTAGTGGCCCCCTGAAGACTAACCCACCAAAAGCTTTTTTTCTCTGAGGGAGTGTTAACAATGAATTATACTGCCCACACCACGTCTCTCTGTAGTCATGTGATTATCCATCTGAGGCATCTAATGTTCTAAAGTAAAATAGAACCAGTAACTCCCCATAGCGCGACCGCACGCTGGGGAACTAGTCCCACCATCTTCAGTTGGATTGAAGAGAAGCGCTCTTCTCTGGAGACAGAGCGAGGCAGAGAGAGTTTAGAGAACATGGCCAACGGGTGGTGCCCCCTGCTATATATGGTGGGGTCAACCCGTTAACGAGCACGCTCATTTTTTCCAACATGTAAGCTGCGAGACCTTCCATGTTTGAGTTCTGTGCACTCTGGCATCGTTTACGAGACACAGCGAGGGTTGTTTGCCGCTCTGTAACACGGCAGGGCCATGAATCACCTGAACTCTTACGGGAATCAGAGCTATGACAACATACACTAGCCTACGCTACGACACAGGCAGATGCCTCGCTGCCGAAAAAAAAAAAAAACTCTTCATCTCTATTTTAATTTCGATCTGAAAACATTTTTTTTTAATTAACATTACCATGCCTCATTACGGGATGATTTGTATGACTAATGTGTCAATGCCATTTATTTCATTGTTTATGTACTGTACTAACATTCCTCCCTATTGCTGTCCTCCCGGTCGGTTTTTAATCTGTATAAAACGTTTGTGAAAGAAATGCCTTTTTAATAACGAGTGGGTTACTGGCTGCTTTCTACTCTTTGTGTACAAAAGGATAAATAAAATTTGTATTTGCTACACAGAACGTCTGCTTGTGTTGGGTGTATGCCTCAAGCGATGATCCTGAATTGAATTATGAGAATCATCACATGATACTTAACGATCATATCAATGCCAGAGCATCCTTCATTTCTTTTTCTTGTGTTTACGCTTGGACTTGAAAGACGGGTTTCCAGTCGAGACCGCAGATTTGGTGTGGCTCGCCCCCTCCGATGAACACAGCTGTTCGTCAGAACTCTTTACCTCTGATTTACTCCCTTCATTCATTTTGCTTTCCCCTGCCTCTCCTTTGTTAGGTCTGTTGATCTGTGTGTCTAACCCGACTCTCTCCTCAGCTACCTCTGAAAGTACCTCTGTGGCCTGTGGGTTAGGGAGGTCAGCGGTGGCTAATGGACTCCTATTGGTCGATTCGGATTGAATGGCTTTGCTTCTTGTACTCTCATTGGTGCCTTTGTTCCCTGTGCTTCCCTTGGTTACTTCCTGGGCGGCAGTTAAGTGACATTTTCCCTTTTTCACAGCCTTATCCTTCCCTGATCTCTCTGTGGCTACATTATCTCTGCCTTCATTGGTCTGTGCCATATCGGTCTCTTTATCTCCTGCTCTGTTAACTAACCCCGCCTGTCCACCTCTCTCTACCTCTATACTCACTCTTCTTTTCCCACTATCCTTCTCCACTCCCCCACTGCCTCCCTCTTTCTCAGCAATGGCTGCTTTCTCCGCACTCTTCACACTCCCCTCCTCTCCTTTCCCCTCTGGTTTCTTCTCCTCTCTCACTCCATCGCTACCTCCCTCTTTTACAGTCTTCCCTGCTTCCCCTTCTTTCTGAACGCTCCCCTCTACTTTTTTCTCCTCTTGAAACTTCACTGTCTTCTTTACTTTCCTGGCTTTGGTCTTGGTGCCCTCGAGGCCCCACTTTTCCTCTGTAGCTTCCCAGTAGTTCTTCTTGTCGATGATGTGCTTGTTCCGGAGGTTCTCGCCCAGCCTCTTCATTTCCTGATTGACGATGGGCTTGAACCTGGGCTCCAGACGCTCCACCTTCTGGAAGTCATTCCTGGCCTCCACCTCGTTGCACAGAGCCGAGTGGGCTCTGGCCCGCTGGTACACTGCCTTGAAGTTATCTACAGAGAGATAAAGGGAGGGAGGGAGGTAGAGGAGGGAGAGAAACAGGGTACGGTAGATAAATATATTTGTAGAGGGAAAGAGATGGAAGAGAGACAGAAAGAAGTAAGGAGGGACATTGAGAGAGGAGAAGAAGCAGGGAGAACAAAAGAGAGAAATGAATTAGAGAGAGGGAGATTAGAAGAGACAGGGAGAGGGAGACAGAGACAGTAAAAGATGTGCAGTTAGACGGTGAGTGAGAGGAGATAGACCAAAAAAAAGTGGGTAAGAGAGAAATGGAGAGAACATGAAAAATACAAAAGGGAGTGAGAGAAAAGAGAGAGTTAAGGAGAAGACTATGATCAGTAGCATATCACATCTAACTCTGCGATAAATAATTCAGGTAAAAAGAAAACAACGAATTTCACTCCTGTTGTGTTAAGAGCACAGTACCGACGAAGAACCACAATAATGGAGAATGATGCAAGTGGGTTTTGAAGCTTCCAGAAAAAAGGGAGAGCGAAAGATTGAAAAATCAAGTCTGGGAGCAACAAAAGGGCGAGGTCCGCATAAAGACAACATTTGTACTACAGATGTCGAGCATTCAAAACAGAGCCCAGCTAGCACATAACGTTCTGAGAACCATATGTTTCTTAGAGCTCTCCAACTGAGAGCGTGGTTTCTTTGCATACAACCTTCCCACAACTTTCTGGGATTGGTGCAGGATGGTTATTTTCTTGGTATTTCATTATTTTAAACAAACATGGTTACATTTCAATTCAATTTTGACAATGTTCTAGAAACATTCTCCAACTGGTTTGACATTGGGAATGTTCGCAAATAATTCCGAGATCATTAAGAAACAACATTCTTCTGTGGGAATTTCAGTACTTCAGCATAATGTTTCCTCAGGGTTCTATTTAAAGTCATGTTCGCAAATAATTCCGAGATCATTAAGAAACAACATTCTTCTGTGGGAATTTCAGTACTTCAGCATAATGTTTCCTCAGGGTTCTATTTAAAGTCATGTTCTCAAATGGTTCCAGAATGTTAAGAAACAACATTTTTCTGTGGGAATTTCAGTACTTCAGCATAATGTTTCCTCAGGGTTCTATTTAAAGTCTAGTTCTCAAATTGTTCCAGAATGTTAAGAAACAACATTTTTCTGTGGGAATTTCAGTACTTCAGCATAATGTTTCCTCAGGGTTCTATTTAAAGTCATGTTCTCAAATTGTTCCAGAATGTTAAGAAACAACATTTTTCTGTGGGAATTTCAGCGTAACGTTTCTTATAGGTTTCCTCGTGCTTCTATTTAACGTCATGTTTTCATTGTTCAGGGAACGTTAAAACGTTCCATAAAAAACAAAAGAAAATAGTTGTAACGTTCAGAGAACGTTATAAGAATGTTATTTAAAAACATACACATTCCGTTCTCAAGCTTCAACAAAACTCTCCATCCTCTATCTTGTATGTTCAGGTGTTGGCCACACCTGATCTTAATGAGTGCTTGATTCCTTTGAAATGGGGTCTATTAGAATAGGTGAAAATGAACAGCTTTGTATGCATAGTAAAACATGGCATTTTAACTCCATCCTGGTGGCGCAGTGGACTAATTCCATGGACAGAGAGCAGAAGATTATAGGTTTGAATCTCACTGATGCCATAATAAGAAATACATTTGTTTACATGATTAATGACTACAGAAATTCGTTTCCATGTGTCCTATCTGTGCTTGGAATTCATAAAAGTTAACCCAAAATAAGATAGCATTGTTATTAAAAGTCTTATTGAAACATTCAGTGAAAATTTTGAGGAAGTTATTCAAAAACCTCCAAATAACCTATCATTTCTGTTTTCAGAGCGTTAATAAAACCTCCCTGGAATACTTTCAAGGAACCAGAGAACATTATCAGAACCTCCCTGCAACCTAAAAATAAACATTCCCAGAACAGGTGAAATATTCACTTCTGATCTCAGAACGTTTAAAAAAACGTTCCGTTTTACGGGTCAGGAAACGTACGGCTTCGTTCCCACAACTTCCGAGGAATCACATTTTCTAGCTGGGGTAAGTGTATATTTTTGATTTAAAAGATTCTTTCTCACTGATATGAAAGATAAGTTCCGTATGTTTCGAAAAACGTTTCGCATGCAATGATTATAGACGTCTCTAAACTTTTTAAAACAGAGTCTTGATTGTAGTTTACATGGTCCCACCTGTAAGCGGTGCTCTGAGAACCATTGGGATAAGGCAGAATGCCTTGGGTTCTCGAGAGCAATGGCAGCTGCTTCTCAACCATGATAATAAGATGTAGGGAAGAGATAGAGAGTGGGATAAAAATGTATAAATGGGATGAGGGGGAAGTGAGTGAGCGGGAAAAAAGAGGAGGAGACGAGGAGACAGGTCCAGGAAGAAGAGAGAGGAAGACCGAGAGAGAGGTGGGGAGAGGTAAGAAACAAAGAGACAAAGGAAGAGAAAGGCAGACATAGAAAAAGGAAAGTAGTGTGCGTGTGTGTGTGAGAAAGTACCTCTGTGTTTCTTGAGCAGCTTGGTGTTGAGCGCCACCACTTCCTGGTAGTCCCTGAGCTCCAGCAGACACTGGCTGAGGTTGAGAGTGATCGGCACACGCACCTTCTCCAGAGAGTCCCAGTCCTCCCTCCTGTCTTTATAGCACACCTCCTGCACAGGGAGATGGAGGGAGAAGGGGGGGAGATAGGACAGGAAGGGAGAGATCGGGGAAGGGAGAAGGAGAGGGGGAGAAAGAGAGCAGTAGATGGAGGGGAGAGAGAGGAATAGGAAGAGACGAAGAGAGATACGTGGAGGAAAGTGGGGTAGAGGGGAATGACAAAGAGTAAGAGATGCTTGGGTGAGCGCTGTCACTCTTAAGATCTCCAAGGGTCTCGCTCTGTTATTTTTAGCTCTCCTCTTCGTGTTCCTGTTCTATTCTGCCAGTGTACCTTCAATCCTATAGCCTTGCTCTTCTCTCTTCAGTGGAGTGGCAACGATGCAAAATGAATAGAGCCTGTGAGATGCCAAGAACCAATGGCTCTTATGTAACAGGTATCATAGAGGAGTCTTCTTGAGGCGCTTGCACACTGCTCAAACAATGACCAACAAAACTCCAGCATTCCAAAGTTGGCAGTTGTATGTTCAAAAGATTATCCAACATGCCTTCATGTATTGTCATTCTTAGCTATTTCATAACAACGTTTTACTTTCAGCCTGTCATTCCAATAAATAACTCTTTTATCTCTGTATTATCAGTGTCTCTGACGTTCAACAGCTGTGACCTCTAGATGAATTGGTTGTTTCACACTGAATGAAGACATAACACCGAATGAACACACCCATGAATGAATGAACATTCCACTATTGGAATGAACACACTATTGAAAGAAAACACCATTGAATGAACTGACAATTAATGGACACTAACCTTGTTTTGAATGAAGTCCACGTACTCCAGAGCCTCCTTGAACTTTGTTGTGGCCTCGCTGTGTTTCTGTTCTGTAAGCAGGAAGGTACCCTCCTTTTCCAGGAACATGATGTGTCGTAACTTCTGCTGCCAGTCCATCCCCTCTATCACAGACGGAGCACTCTGATTGGTCTCTGGCTGGGTTTCCGGGGTGCTCTCTGTCCTCTTATTGGCTGTTTCGTCCTTCATTGTAGCCTGATTGGCAGTTCTATCCTTCACTTTAGCCTTATCCTTCACTGTAGCAGTAATGGTTGTTCCATCCTTCTCTATAGCCTTTTTCCACCCTGTCTCATTCTGCTTGTCATCCTTGACATCTTTCACTTCCTCTTTGGAAGAGGCTGAGTTATCTTTGCTTTTCTCCTTATCTTTCACCTTGGTCACTGTGCTCTCACCATCCTTCTCTTTCTTGCCCTCTTCATCTTCCTTCTCCTCATCTTCCTCTTTCTTCCCCTCTTTCTCCTCTTGCTCCAGGCAGTTCCAGTATTTCTCCTTCTCCTCCCAGTATTTCTCCTTCAGTCTATCAGCGAGGAACCTCAGCTCTTTGTGCACCAGAGGGGCCAGAGTGATGTCCAGGTTGGCCACCATGTTGAAGTCTCTCTTGGCCTCCTTCTCGTTCCACACTGCAGCATGGGCCTTGGCCCTCTTGTAGTACGCCTTGACACAGTCTGTAGGAGAGAGGGAGGGAGGTGGAAAGGGTGGAGAAACAGAGACACAGCGAGAGCGAGAGAGCGATATTCATCAATATTCACTACCATCTTTGAAAGTAAGGCTTCATTAGACTGGATGCACTAGTGTAGTGACACTAACCAACACACAGTAGCTAAGATTTCAATTTTTACTCATCTAGGGCTGTGCATGCTTGAAAATGACATCTCCAATCACTGTATTTTCTTATCAGCGGAGAACACGGCATAGAGAGAAAAGATACCCGCTTGGGGTGGGTGAGTGAGTGAGTGAGTGAGTGAGTGAGTGAGTGAGTGAGTGAGTGTGTAAGAGAAATAAAAAACGAGAGGCCCCCTGACTCAGGCCCCCTGTCTCAGAACACGCACACCACCTAATCCTGTTTCTTTGAGGAGCGGAGATGAGTGGGCTGCAGTGACTGGTTTAGATCTCCATTGATGGCTTTCCTCTCCTCCTCTCATTTCCTCTCCATTTCATCCCCACTCCCCTCAATCTTTCATTCTGCCAACATTTAAATTGATTTCTTCATAGCCTCTGGGAATAACCGAGCCGGTGCGCCACGGAGAACCTTCACCGACTCAGAGTCCCTCTCAGAAAGAAGATGTCTCCCAGATGGAAGGAAGGAGGGATGTAGGAGATGCTGATGAAAGGTTGAATGCCAGGTTGGAAGTGATAGAGACGACAAGATAACAATGACAGGAGTAAAGAGGCTCGGGAGAGAGTGAAAAGGGGAAAAGGAGGGGAGAAGAGAGTGTAGAATAGGAGAGGGTGGACGAGGGGTGCCGCTGTCTAAGGCACTGCTTCTCAGTGCAAGAGGCGTCACTGCAGTCCCTGGTTCGAATCCAGGCTGCATCACATCCGGCCGTAATTGGGAGTCCCATAGGGCGGCGCACAATTGGCTCAGCATCATCCGGGTTTGGCCGGGGTAGGCCGTCATTGTAAATAAGAATGTGTTCTTAACGGACTTGCCTAGTTAAATTAAGGTGAAATAAAATAAATACAAATAGAGGAGAAGAGAAGGACCGACAGGAGAGCAGAGGAAAGGACAGAGAGGAGAGGAGATGCTTTCATCTAATGAGATGAGAGGAAGGCACTAGGCAGCCATCGCTATAAGTTGAAGCAGAGGAACAGAACAGAGAGTGAAGACCAAAACAGCCTATGGACAGTGTCTCAGGGTTCAGTCATAGGGCACTGAGCGACGTCCATGTCAGAATGGCGACTCCTTGAGGATTGTGGAGACACATAGAAGGCAGCACAGCGCTAATCCCTGAATCAAGCAGAAACGTCTTTCAACTGCAGTGCACACCAAATCAGACTTCAAGACAGGAAGTGAAGGTGTCAGTAATGTTGCTGAAGAAACAGCTGGCTTGTACACACAAAAAGGGCTATACAAAGAATATAGGCAGTAAACGTAAAAAGACAGACAAGTATTATTCTACATTTTTTGGGACAATCATCACTGTTGTCCATCATGCTCCAACTCCAACTAATGACTCCCATTAAAAAAAAGATTTGCTCAATACGTCATTTTCGGATACAAAACCTGCATGACTGTTTGTTTGTATTTGTGCCTGCATGTGTGTGTGTGTGTATCTTTATGTGTGTGTGTTACCTTTGTGTTTGTGTATCAGGTCACTGGTATGCTCCAGAACCTCATAGTACTCCTCCAGCTCCAACATGCACTGACAGTAGTTCAACACTAGGGGGGTGATGAGCCTGTCCACGGCTATGTAGTCCTCATCACCTGGCATCTCCTACAGGTGGGAAATTAGTGTCTGTGACCAGCTTCTTTATCATGTTGACATTATCCCTCCCTCCCTCCTCATGTTGTATGTCATGGATGCTCTCCCTCCTTCTCTCTTCATTTCCTTCCCATCACATCCCCCCTCGCTCCCTACACTTATCTTTTCCAATCCCTCCCTCCATTCCCCTTTCTTTCACTCGTCATAACCTTCTCTCCTGTTATTTTCTCTCCCTCCCTCCCTCCCTCTCTCCCTCTCACCTTGGACAGTACAATCCGGAGTAGCACCACAGCTTCCTGGTACTTCTTGGCAGCCTCTCTGAAGTGTCCCTGTCTGACCAGCGCATTACCCTGCAGGTGGAGCGAGGGCACTTCCTTCATCTTCTCATCCTTGTCCATTATCCACGACTCCCGCTTATACGAGAAGGGGTCTCCCACCTGGGGAGATCAGGGGCGACAGGCAGAACAAATGTAAAAAGTAATCCAGGGTCTGGTTCATTTAGACACACGGTTTCAAAATCTTCTGCAATGGAAATTGGACAAGACCTGTTAGTCCCTCCCTGTTTTCTTCTGTTTGGTGCCAACTGAACACAACCCACCTCCACTTGGCTGAGGATCGAATGTGTTGCCTCTGACTCCGCTAGTCCCCCTGGTGGTTAGCGGCTGGTTACATAAACCGTTTTGTTTGTGAATCGAGTGGTTGATGTAGGATGAGCTGTTGTTCGTTGGAGACAGAGAAGGCTGTGTTTGGAGTCGGTTTGTAATGTAACTGGCGGAAATGATTGTCTGGAGGTTTGTTTGTGGGCGCCGAGATGTGTTTGTTTGGACAGATGTGTGTGAGTGACAGAGGTGTGTTGCTGTTCACATTGGGAGATGTGTTCATAAACTGAGGGGTGTGTACTTCTAATGGACTAGGTATATAACCACTGGTGCATGTGTATTCCCGCTGTGCCAACTTAACATGTGTTTTGTGTGTAGTGCATTTAACCCCTCTCCTCCTCCTGCAACTCCTCCCCAGATCTTTAATGTATAAATGTCACTGTCAACTTACCAGGTCAATGAAGGGTTAATAACTAAAATTATGACGATATTGTAACAGATTGTTACCTGAATGAGCTCCATGATGAAGATCAGTGCCTGAGGTGTCCTCATCAGTTCATCCAGCTCAGGCCAGCCAGTAGTGTTGTAGTGGAACATGTTCCCCATGCCACACGTGTGCCTCTGGCCCTCTAGGGGGTCCTTGCCCTGGGCAATCAGCCTCATCCCCTTGGACACGATAGGGTACAAGCCTGTGTGCTGAGATGGGAAAAAACACCACTATGACTCAAATAGATTCAGAGGGACAAACCAACGTGGCCTCAGAGCATTTCAAATTATTCTGTATGCAAATCCGAGACACTCTAGTATGATATGTTATACTGTATTCATACTGTATGGTATGTGTTAATTTGTGGATGTCCATCGTCCATCTTGTATGATATGTTAGGAATTGCAATTAGTACAATATTTTAGGAATTGCAATTAGTACAATATGATACGAATTTGCAAAACAGATGATATGTCACGAATTCCAATTTGCTCTAATTATTAGAATCGGGTGTGCTAGATTAGGGTTGGAGCGAAACCTACAGGACGGCAGCTCTACGGGAACAGGGTTGAGGAGCCCTGCTCTAAGGGTTAGGTTAGGTGAAGGGTTAATTAAAAGGGTTAAGGTTAGGGGAAAGGTTAGTTAAAAGGGTTAGGTTAGGGGAAGGGTTAATTAAAAGGGTTAAGGTTAGGGGAAAGGTTAGTTAAAAGGGTTAGGGGAAGGGTTCGTTAAAAGGGTTAAGGTTAGGGGAAGGGTTAGCTAACATGCTAGGTAGTTTCAAAGTTGCTAAAACGCTGAAGTTGTCTGTGATGATTCAAACACACAACCTTCGGGTTGCTAAATGTTCGCGTTGTACTCCCACCCCTCCACCACGACCAACCACCCTTCTTTCATTTTTGCTTTAGGTAACCATCTATCTTACGTAACCATACCAAACGTAACATACAGTATCGTGCTAAATTGAGTGTCCCAGATTTACGTTTTTTATGTTATGTCTAGTCTATGAGACTAGGCTGCACAAACACACACACACACACACAGAACAACTCCGTTGTGACACAAATGGAGTCCATTTGAGAAACAAACACGCACAATATCGATGTGACTAAAATAGACTCCGAGGTACTTTTTCACCTCACCCCTGCTGGTTGCTGAACTAGCGGCCCTAAACTAACGAATCACAAGCACCATTTGACTTGCAAATGTTTGCTACTCTTTGCTTTTCCCAGAAGGAGAAATAGAAAAATTGTTGCAGACAAAAAGATTTCTGTTTTAGTTTTTAATTGTGTACGTAGGAGGCCACCAGAGGTAGGTTCATCTTCAGAAGTATGAGGAGAGCAAAGCTTCCTCCGCCACCCCAGTGAACACTAATTACCAGACAATTTGGGGTCCCTGGATCTCCTGACTCTCGCCTCTTTTTCGCATCGGGAGGTGAAGACGTCTGTGTGTGTCTATTTGTGTGTGTGTGTGTTTAATTGGTCCCTGGACTCACAACAGCATCGCACCAGAACTCAGCCACCTCTCCGATCCTCATGGAGGTCAGCAGAGTCTCCCACACCTCCATCTTGAACATCTTCCCCACAAAGATCTCCATTGGCACTTTGGCTTTGGCTTTACGACTGTCGTCAATCACTGTGCGCTCAAAGTTGTCCAACAGCGTCTGGAAGTGGAACACCAGCTTGGATGGAGATGAGGGAAGGGAGGGATATAGAAAGAGTGGGGATTAACTGTGGTCATATGTTCCAGAGCTTTCCATTGTCAACACACACGTACGCACTTGCACCTACACATACATAGTGTCATTTGGAGTGTGTTTGTGTGTGTTGGGGGGTGTCTGGACTCTGGCTGACCCTCTGCTCCACTCTGTGTGTGTTTGGGATGCTATGGCCCTAACCTTCTTTTGCTCTCGTTAACTGGAGTTATTTGTTTGAGGCTTGCGACAGAATGGGAGCAACACAGAACACATAGCTGTTGAATGGGCCAGATATTCATGTCATTTTCCAGGAAAATGTTAGTCATCGTTGGACTCCAGGCCTGGGGCCTTATGGCTGGACATGATCAGGCGATGTGTGTGTGTGTGTGTGCGTGTGTGTGTAGTTAGGAGACGTCATCAAGCACCACAAAGCCTATGCATGAACACACTGATCCGTGACTGTTCAATCCCCACAGATGGCAATACGCCGTGTAGCAATTGTGTTGACCCAATGTTAGAGGGGTGTTACACCCAGATACAGAATATTTTACTCCCTCGCCGGAATTATTCTAATCGAGGTGGGCAGAGATACTCTAAAAATGTACATCGCTCTGTAAAGTATTAATTGCTACACAACGCTAATTATACATTGCATAATTTCCTCCACACATTAAACCCTAGGCATATCTAGAGTTCAGCGGTTTCTGAAAAGGCAACCTGTTCCCTATATAGGAGACAGCCCTACACAGGCCCTGGTCAAAAGACTTGCCCTATATAAGAAATAGGATGCAATCACAGACGCACACGGTCATGTCTGTGGGCGTTATGTCTTACCTTGGTCCCCGGTGGAAAGTGGGGCATTGGGCCATTCCCGCCGGCCAGAATCTTCTTCTTGACTCCTGGGTAGTTCAGCAGGTACGTCTCCTCCATTTTAGCTCCCAAACTTACTTTTCTCTAAACTGTGGCTAGGTAAAAAGGTGTGGTTTAAACCCTGGGGCTACACTGCAGGGGGACGAAGCAGCAGTGTGTCAATTTAGACTCTCTCCCCTGCTCTCCCTAATTAGTCTAGTGAGGAGGGAGTGTGTTGGCGTCCTGAGGCAGCCCGGTGCAGTCCTCCTGCTCTCTGACAGATTGCTAGATTACCAGGGTTTGAAGATGGCCACTTTAATCTGGGCATGCTAATCCCCCCCCCCCCCCCCAAAATCCTCAGAATAATCCCCTGTAAGAAGTTGAAGAGGTGGGTGACCAGAGGAACATGTGAGGGCGAGGCAGAGAGAGATCACTGTGGAAGAAAATCTTTCTAGAAGGTAGGAAGGTAATCCTCGAGGACGTGGGAGACCATTGTCTACTCAACAGGGGTTGATGACTAACTACTCTGCCTCTGTAATTGGTATGGTCAGACTCAGTGGTTTCCATTGCTAGGTCAAATGAGGTGAGACAGTGTTGATCTGTCACTAGGAAATGTCAAACACAAACGATTCAATGGCTTAACAAAGAGTTTATTTACAGAGATCTACCAACCTATTAAATAAAATAGGAAGAATACAAAAACAGGAAACACGAGTCCTCCAACGAGTCCATGATATATATATAATGGAATGAAACAGTATGTAAAGGAGGAGGGCTCTTTCAGTGGTGGCAGATGCTTCTTCTCTATTCCCCAGCCGGTCTCACAGCACCCATTTGACACTTGGCTGCCCCCTGGTGGTCACTTGGGTCACTTCTCGATCAGTGAGTCCAGCTGCTCCTGAAGCGAGGCCAGCTGTTGGAGCAGAGATTGGGAGGGTTGATTGATGCCTAATGCCCGGGTGTAATTAGTAAGCTAAGTGGATAATGATTAACACGTCTTCCAACATTATTCCTTTTCCATTCATTTGTCAATACAAACAGCAAAACAAGCTGATGTGAAGACAGAGACAGGACTCGAATACTGATCGTTGGATTGGTGTTAAGAGTTCTTGACAATTCCAATTAAGATCGATTTAGATTGAGTCAAAGAATTGACTTAGAAATAAATAAAACCCTCGCCATTGGATGTGTAAGGATGTTCAGTTGCTAGGTGAAGACAATGGCAGTTCAATAAAGTGCTTCTTATATTTAAAAAAAAAAGTGTATTTGGTGTGCTTGTTTGTCTATTAAATTCAAGCATCTTGATTGCACTGTAACGTAGCGACCGTATACTTTCCCCTTTGCATTCCTTTATGGTAAATTCTGCTTAATACCAAATGAAATGATCAATATACATATAAATGGATGCGGTTTTAAATGCACCTCCCCGTCTTGCTCAGCCAATCTTACCTGCTCCATCGCTCCTCCTGATGAATGATTTAATTGAGCAGAGCCTGATAGCAGTTCTGCTAAATAAGAGCAGAGTATAGTCTGTCTCAGCATTAGACAGTTCCCTTAGCTTGTTTTGATGTTTGAAATTGGAGCCTGCCGTTGCTCGTAGTGAGCGTATCGGTCTCCTGACAGAAAGACCATTTGGAATGCCAGTCAGATTCCCGTGACCTTTTCCTGTGACCGGGATAATAATGGTGAAAGATAGAGAACTCAGCCAGCCGAGCAGAGAGCTGAAAAGTCTTGGTAAAACAAGCCAAGGCTGCCCGTGTCTCACACGTTTTAAATCTGCCCCGAAGAGCTGTTGGCGGAACTATGAATTTTTATGGGTTTTTTTCCCTGTGAGGAACGCACAAAAGGCTGATGGCAGAAATGTAATATTTATGCCTTCTAAAAAAATGACATCTTCAAGTTGCCCTGCGGTCGGAGTTTGGGAAGTTTGACATGTAGTAGTTTAGAGTGGTTATATTCCACATAAATACTTCTCCCTCTGACGTTGTGTGTGCGCGTTTGAGTGAAAGAGTGCAAGACTTCTTTTTGAAGGCCTATATGAAATCAGTCTGTGGTCATCTCACTCTGCTATATGACTCAAATGTCATGTAAAAGTAGTGTCTATAGCTCACTTTCAGCACCTGGTTCTCCACCTTCATGATGAGATCCTCCTGTTGTTTCTTGCGGGCGCCCGTCTCCTTCAGCTTGGCCTTCACACCGTCTACCTGCACCTGGTACTCCATCACTACAGGAGGAGGCACAGAAGAACCATTTACAGCGTCGGGTTTCCTCAAAATAGCTCAATGGAACCGAGTTCATTCCTCATCTCCACTCTAAAAATCTACATTGAGTGAAAGCAATAAGCTGGACATGTGTCATTTTGATCCTCTTTCTGTATGAAGCAGGGAAAGGAAACATTAGAAGGTGACAACTTGTATGGAGATTCAACCCACTGACTCTTCCACACACAGCAGCACCAAGACACGGCCATTTGCTACACGCCAACTGAAATGGAATAAAACCAACAAGGGCCTCTGATTTGCACAAATCAGAACACATGCTTCCTTCTTCCATCAAAACCTGTGGCAATCAAGTAGTTTGCCTCCAGGAATCAGCAGTATAAACAATACCAAAGCATATTCCCCCGCACCTGTTTCGGTGAAAAGCTGAGGGATGGGGCTGGAGAAATGTAACCACGCTCTAATTCATGGAGCTATGGATGCAAGGACTGACCATCCATGTTATCAACATGAACATGTTTTGGGGCTACATAGTGTTTGTTTACATTTACTTTGTTTACAACGCTTAGAGTAAAACAAACTTATATTTTGGGTTCCAGTGGGGTATGACAGTGATATTCTTCAAGAATACAGCGCCTTCAGAAAGAATTCAGACCCCTTACATTTTGTTATGTTACAGCCTTATACTAAAATTGATTAAATCGTCGTCCTTTCTCCCATTCTTCTCTGCAGATCCTCTCAAGCTCTGTCAGGTTGGATGGGGAGCGTTGCTGCACAGCTATTTTCAGGTCTCTCCAGAGATGTTTGATCGGGTTCAAGTCCGGGCTCTAGCTGAGCCACTCAAGGACATTCAGAGACTTGTCCCAAAGCCACTCCTACGTTGTCTTGGCTGTGTGCTTAGGGTCGCTGTCCTGTTGGAAGGTGAACCTTCGGCCCAGTCTAAGGTCCTGAGCAGGTTCTCTGTACTTTGCTCCGTTCATCTTTGCCTCGATCCCGACTAGTCTCCCAGTCCCTGCCGCTGAAAAACATCCCCACAGCATGATGCTGCCACCACCATACTTCACGTAGGGATGGTGCCAGGTTTCCTCCTGATGTGGAGTCTGGCATTCAGGCCAAAGAGTTCAATCTTGGTTTCATCAGACCAGAAAATCTTGTTTATCGTGGTCTAAGAGTCTTTAGGTCGCTTTTGGCAAACTCCAAGTGGGCTGTCATGTGCCTTTTACTGAGGAATGGCTTCCGTCTGGCCACTCTACCATAAAGGCCTGATTGGTGGAGCGCTGCAGAGATGGTTGTCCTTCTGGAAGGTTCTCCCATCTCCACAGAGGATCTCTAGAGCTCTGTCAGTCAGAGTGACCATCGGGTTCTTGGAAACCTCCCTGACCAAGGCCTTTCTCCCCGATTGCTCAGTTTAATACATTTGAAAAAAATATCTAAAAACCTGTTTTCATTTTGTCATTTTATTTTACCATTATGGGGTATTGTGTGTAGATTGCTGAGGATTTTTTATTTTTTATAAGGCAGTAACATAACAAATTGTGGAAAAAGTCAAAGGGTCTGAATACTTCACAAAGGCACTGTATATCCAGCAATAGGCCAATTTAAAGTGATTCCAACACCAGAACCAGGCTGAGGTTAATGTTCGCTGTCCATTCTCTGGCCCACATTGGCTCTCATTAGTAGGGAGATGGCCTGAAAACACGTTACGTGGAATCTGTTGAATTCAATCAAAGAGTATTGATTTAAAAGAAAAACGTGCTACAGATGTCATGGGCTCCTCATTAAAGGCACTAGTTTCACAGGCATGTGTGTGGACAGCCACAGCCAGACTTTGACCCATTAAAAGAGGCAGCCCTACAACAGATTAACGGAAAGCTGCAGGACTGGGATGCAGCTTTAGCTGTGTGACGGACAGCTCCATGTGAGCCAGTGAAGGTGCACCGAGCTGTCAGAGAGACAGAGAGCTAGCCCAGCTGTGACTGAACCAGGCTGCAGGAGGAGAGAGAGAGAGCACCTGTCAGTCTTCTGAGTGGGGAGATAACTGGAGATGAAGGGATGGAGACGTCCGTCTGACCTAGAAAACTTAAGCTCATTTGTGTAGGGTTGGGTATTGCCGTCCTCCATTTTGACAAGGGGACATATAGAGTGGTTAATGTGATTTGATGTCCGATCTTTTTGTCGGTCCTCAGGCGGTGCTTCTGTTCTGAAATTACGCCCACATATCAGCCCCCACCCCCACCCCCACCCATCCTCTTCTCACGTTGGCTGCTATTCCAATAACGTAGACCGATCATTCTGATAGGTGTCACGTTGATACCAATTACAAGACAATCACTCTCCTGTTAGAATAGATATGAAAATGTTATTGCCAAGGAACATTTTGTTGCCAAAATGGAGACAGGATGCCAACGTCTGAATATGTACGGCTGCAATCCCCTCTCCATCTGTTTAAATTAGATTTTTTTCTGTTTTCAGTGTTCTTACGACTCTCCACCAACATAACACAGGGAAGACTGTAGGACAGTTATGGACCCACTAGGGCCTACTGTACTGTGCTGGAAGTGGGACAGTGTAAGGCTATGTGACATACCGTCTGTTCCAACTTCTGTATGGGTGTTGTTTGGGGAAAACGGTTATGTTACAGTCTAAGTCTTTATAAATGCTTAAGTACTATACTTACTGTACGTACTGGAGTGGAAAAACACTTGTTTAACTTAGGCCGCGAGAACTGATTAGAACCTGGTCTTGTTTGACAATGCTTTAAAGAAGTGGAGCCAAGTCCCGCTATCTCTCGTGTAACCTTGCCTCCCGTTAGGTGAGGCAAGCAGCTCTTTGTGCAGAGGTATATAATGACTGTGAATCCGTAACCTTTGAGTTCCTCTCCGGGTTTATCCTGTGTGATCTCCCTTGCAATTGCTTGAATAAACTCTTATTAACTGGATAATGAGCTCTGCCTGATCCTTGGAACGAGTTTTCCTCAACAGTGGGGTGGCTCTCAGGTGGTGGGAGAGTGGAACGTGTTATGGCTCTCATTTCAAACATCAGCCACATATTGAATACATGTATTACGTTAATTGTGAGCCACTCTGTATGGAACCAAAGTATCTGCTATATGACAATATCAAAGTATTATGTGAGAGGAGCTTGTTGTGCCCACTTCCATGGTGCTTACCAGAGGAGCCATGCCCCATCTGCTGAGTCCAGGTTGACCAGACAGCCTTTGTTGTCTGCCTCCTTGGTCTCATCCTCAGCTATCACCTCCCAGCCTGAACACCAGGCTAGGGAAACATTGTACACCAAACACTACCTCACTGCTTTCATTAAGTTATGTGATGTTCCAACTATTACAAACATACTGGCTTCAATATGGGCCAACAATGATATATTAAAGTTCCAGAGTCCACTTAAATCAACACTCAGGGAGCTGTTGATGCTGTACCCCTGGGGTAGGCAACACTGGTCCTGGAGTGCCGCAGGCACTTCATGTCTTTGATTTAACCAACCTTGAAGACCAGGTGTCTTCAATTTAGATGACCAATGAACTGATCAATTAGCTCAGTTGGTCAGGTGTGGTGCCTAGTTGGAACAAAATCCTGCGGCATGCCAGGAACAGGGTTTCCTACCCCTTCGGTACCCTGTTCTGTGCTCTTATTCTGTCCTGCTGCTTTATTGTTTCATTACAGTGCTAACACGAGAAGGTGTTGGTGCAGGTGACATTAAGACATTAGCAGGAGTCAGTTCGGGTGAGGCCCAGCAGAGCAGAGAGTAGGCTCCCGCTGGCCTCTCCTCAACAGCTACAGGCTGTTGTGTTTCACTTACGGTGTACGCCTTAGGCACGTGTCAAACTCATTCTACGGCGGGCCGAGTGTCTGTGGGTTTTTGCTCCAGCCCTGTACTTGATTGATGAATTAAGGTCACTAATTAGTAAAGAACTCCCCTCACCTGGTTGTCTAGGTCTTAATTGAAAGAAAAAAACAAAAACCCGGAGACACTACACCCTCCATGGAATGAGTTTGACAGCCCTGATCCAAGAGATGGGTTGATACAGCATTAGAGAGAGTGAGTGTGTATATGTATATATATAATGTGCGTGTTTGCCCCAGTGTGTGAGATAAAAGGACACGGACACTAACGGCCTCTGCGTCAGTGCTTAGCAATCTCTTTACCTTCTCCACGTCGGGAGACTCGATGTACTGCAGAGAAAATCAGATTACATTTACTTCTGGCCTCCAGACTACTGCACACCGCCTCGGCACACAACACTACTGCACGCACGCACACACACACACCACACACACACACACTGCCCTCAGAGCGAACATCTGGCCATGTGCCAGCAAACACATTTTGAATAAAACAGGGAGCCAAATCGATATGGCCCTGCACCTTAAAGATGATTTATTCAAAAGACAAAGTAGGAATCCTTTCTCTCATTCGCTCGGATCAAAGCGTAGTTAGATTGCTTTTATGCATATCTTTGGGGCAAATGAAGATAGGCCTTTATTTACACTGCAGAAGAATATAAACTCAACATGTAGAGTGTTGGTCCCATGTTTCATGAACTGAAGTAAAAGATCCCAGAAATGTTTCATACGCACAAAAAGCCTATTTCTCTCAAATGTTGTACACAAATCTTAACATCCCTGTTAGTGAGCATTTCTCCTTTGCAAAGATAATCCATCCATCCGACAAGTATGGCATATCAAGAAGCTGATTAAACAGCAGGATCATTACACCTTGTGCGTGGGGCAATAAAAGGCCACTCAAATGTGCAGTTGTCACAACACAATGCCACAGATGTCTCAAGTTGAGGGAACGTGCAATTGGCATGCTGACTGTAGGAATGTCCACCAGACCTGTTGCCAGAGAATTTAATGTTAATTTCTCTACCATAAGCCACCTCCAAGACTATTTGGCAGTACGTCCAACCAGCCTCACAACCGCAGACCACGTGTATGGCGTCATGTGGGAAAGTGGGTTGCTTTTGTCAACGTTGTGAACACAGTGCCCCATGGTGGCAGTGGGGTTATGATATGGGCAGGCATAAGCTATGGATAATAAATACAATTGCATTTTATCGATGGCAATTTGAATGCACAGAGATACTGTATCGAGATCCTGAGGCCCATTGTTGTGCCATTCATCTGCTGCCATCACCTCACGTTTCAGCATGATAATGCACAACCCCATGTCGTAAGGATTTGTACACAATTCCTAGACGCTGAAAATGTTCCAGTTTTTCCATGGTCTTCATACTCAGACATGTCACCCATTGAACATGTTTGGGATGCTCTGGATCGACAGCGTGTTCCGGTTCCCACCAATATCCATCAACTTCACCATTGAAGAAGAGTGGGACAACATTCCACAGACAGCCTGATCAACACTACGTGAAGGAGATGTGTCATGCTGCATGAGGCAAATGGTGGTCACGCCAGATACTGACTGGTTTTCCGATCCACGGCCCTACTTCTTTTTTTTTTAAGGTACCTGTGACCAACAGATGCATATCTGTATTCCCAGTCATGTGAAATCCATTTATTTAATTTGACTGATTTCCTTATATGAACTGTAACTCAGTCAAATCTTTAAAAATGTTGCATGTTGTGTTTATATTTTTGTTCAGTATATATGTAAATCGTAGTTTACTTCCGCTGCTGTTGCTATTTTTATGTCGTTTGAATAAAGGGCCTGCGACGAGATCTCGGCATCATCTTGAGAAAATATTCACGAGAAGAAGGGAAAGAGCGCTTAAGAGGAAACGAATGTCAGTAGCTCTCTCTTTTTTTTTTAATATCTTCTTGAAAATTCTCTTCCTTGTGTTCTTCAGAGGACAGGTGGGAGACCAAAACATTATGATTTAAAGTTCACAGCTCAAACAAAAAGCAAACTTCTAGGCCTGCTGAGGCTTGAGGTTAAGTCTCGGCAGCCGGGCTACAAAGTGCTACACTCAGCAAATTTCAATACAGAGGGGATATAGTTCTACTTACTGCCATGGTTCCACACAAAGCTCTTGACCTTGTCTTTGACCTTCTTCTTCTTGGGGTCTACAGTACCAGTGGGCTCCTCCGGGGGAGGGTAGAGGTCTCTGTCCAAAGTGCACACCAGCAACACTCCAGCACACAGAACAGGGTCAATGAATACCAGTTCATTATAGACCAAAGAGCAATGAAAAATCTACCTTTTTAGAATGCTCGAAAAGTCAGCACAAAAACGATAATATGCGAGGTCATTATCAATACAGAATAGAACAAGGCGGCCTGAGTCATAGAGCAGACACTGCCGCTGTTGACAACTGGTCTATACACAATCCTACTCACTTCTATGAGCGCATCTTTCCTGTCCAACCTGACAGATGTCAGCAGTCTTCTAGAAGGACCGTTTTCAGAGACTCCAGGATGCAGGACAGATCCACCAGTAGGGGATGCGGTCCCTTCTCACGATGCCATGGTGACCATTAACTGGAGAGGGAGCAGCATGTCATTTCACACTTATGTCATAAGCCTATGCCTATTGATATGGTACTATAGATGCATATGCTATATGTCCTACATGCCCGGTAAGGAATGGACATTCTCTGATGTGATGCTGGGAGATTTAATTGAATAACCTCACATGGACCAAAATGTTGAAATAGGCTTTAGGGTTAAACAAGGTTCTTCCTACTTTACTTTCAAATGGCTTAATCAGCATGATTAATGAGGCCACTTTACAGTATCCTTGATTTGAATTATGCAAATTACAAAGCCTAACTTTCTACATTAAAGTGTGGTAATGGTGTGAGTGAACAGTTAGGACAACAAGGTACACTTGAACTAGCAACACATGACGGCTCAATACATATTAGACCATAAATGAGTTGAATAGAGCTTGACCTACCATGCCGTTCAATGGCGAGTCTGTCTTTGAGGTTCATGCTGCTAGATTGGGTAATCCGTTTTATCGTTGAGGCATATTCTTTTGTCAGAGATAATGCAAATTAGAAAGACATCCATTGCCGACTTGGTTCCTGGCATGGTAAGGGTTAGGTTAGATAAAGGGTTTAGGTTAGCGAAAATGCAAAAAATGTTGACGTTAATTTGACAAAAACTAGATCCCGCCTAGCTCTCAACCTCTAGGCGGCATTACGCCTTTACAGTTCTCAGCCATTAGCTTCGCCCATGACTGGCTTATGTCAACTACAATCCCGGCGCTGCGTTTTGACATTTAGAATCTATAATAATCATCACTTGCGCTATGATTAAGAAACATATGGGCTTTATCTTTCTTCAGCGATAAAGAGTCGTTCAAATAAAAAAAATATACACTACATGACCAAAAGTATTTGGACACCTGCTCGTCGAAAATCATGTGCATTAATATGGAGTTGTTCCCCCCTTTGCTGCTATAACTGCCTCCAATCTTATGGGAAGGCTTTTCACCATATGTTGGAACATTGCTGCGGAGACTTGCTTCCATTCAGCCACAATAGCATTGGTGAGGTTGGGAGATTAGGCTTGGTTTACAGTCAGCACCAATTCGTCACAAAGGTGTTCCATGGGGTTGAAGTCAGGTTTCTGTGCAGGCCAGTCATGGTCTTCCACACCAATCTCTATAAGGCATTTCTGTATGGACTTTGATTTGTGCACAGGGACATTGTCATGCTGAAACAGGAAAGGGCCTTCCCCAAACTGTTCCCACAAAGTTGTAAGTGTTTAATCATCTAGAATGTCATTGTATGCTGTAGCCAGCGCAAATATTTTCCTTCACTGGAACTAAGGGGCATGGAAAACAGCCCCAGACCATTATTCCTCATCCACCAAACTTTACAGTTGGCACTATGCATTGGGGCAAGGAAGCGTTCTTCTGGCATCCGCCAAACCCAGATTAGTCCGTCGGACAGCCAGATGGTGAAGCGTGATTCATCACTCCAGAGAAAGCTTTAGCGGTGCAGAAATTTGATTAACTGACTTGTTGGAAAGGTGGCATGCTATGACGGTACTACAGGAGGTTGGTGGCACCTTAATTGTAACAAATACATCAAACACAAGGTTTCCAGGTGTTTGATGCCATTCTATTTGCGCCGTTCTCCCCTCAGCAGCCTCCTGTGGACAGTGCCACATTGAACGTCACTGAGCACTTCAGTAAGGCAATTCTACTGCCAATGTTAGTCTATGGAGATTGCCTGACTGTGTGCTCAATTTTATACACCTGTCAGCAACAGGTGTGGCTAAAATAGTAAAATCCACTCATTTGAAGGGGTGTCCACATACTTTTGTACATATAGTGTACACTTATTGTAGCAGTTTTGTATAGATTATACAGGTAGGGGTGCCTTCATCTGACAAAACTACACTTCCCGAGTTACGCTTACGCTGTTTGGAGCATGCTATACAGATAATTATCACAGGTGGTTGCCTCTTGTCTACAGTCTGTTTTCCATAAACAGGAGCTGTAACATGGAGATATGGCCCTGTGGGAACACTAACTCTATCAAGGTGTGTATTAATTTAACCTTTTTTTTTTTTTCATGATTTCTCGCTGATATGAAAGCTATGGTCCGTAACGCAAGTGATGCATGTTAATGTTCAGACTGAGGATCAGGGATCTTATTAACAAAACTCCCCTCCCGCAGAAGACGCCTTCATGATCAAGGGCTAGATCCCTTCTAGCCATGACACAGGTTAGGAGAATTAGGTTAAGGTTAGGAAAAGAGTTTGCGTAAATGCTCTCCTAACCTCTTATGAAAAGTCATTCCTGTCCTCGAGTACTCCCAACTGCACACATTTTCGTTGTAGCCCAGGTCAAACATGCCTGGTTCAACTCATTGAGGGCCTGATGATTAGGCGATAAATGGAATCAGGTGTGTTTGTCCAAAACTACAAAAAAAATGTGTACTGTTGGGGGAACATGAAGACCAAGGTTGGGAATCACTGCTGTACTCCATCCTTATTGTGGGCAGTCGCAGGACAAATTGACTCTCCAGCTCATGTTATGCTTCATCGTGTGTTTTTTTTTTAACTGACCTTCCCCACTGCAAATTAGTGCATAATAACAGAATAATATTAATCTTTAATGGTAGCTATCTATAATTAACAAACATATAAACGCAACATGTACATTGTCAGTTTCATGGACTGAAATAAAATCTCCCAGAAATGTTTCATATGCACAAAGCTTATTGCTCTCAAATTTTGTGCACAAATTTGTTTACATCCCAGTTAGTGAGTTTTTCTCCTTTGCCTAAATATTCCATCCACCTAACAGGTGTGGCGTCTCGAGAACACAGATGCACCTTATGCTAGGGACCAGAAAAGGCCACTAATATGTGCCGTTTTGTCCAACAACACAAAGCCACAGATGTGTCTGTTATAAAGCCCCTTTGTGGGGAAAAACTCATACTGTTTGGCTGGGCCTGGCTCCCCACCAATGGCTGTGCCCCTGCCCAGTTGTGAAATCCATAGATTAGGGCCAAATGAATTTATTTCATTTGACTGGTGTCCTTATATGAACTGTAACTAAGTAAAATCTTTGAAATTAATATATAATTAATATACAATATAATTAATATATTTTTCAGTGTAGTTAACTGGCTAGTTACTGGAGCTGTCTGACAATTTCTAGTAACTTTAACTGATTTCATTTAGCTTCACCGAAGACAAACTTCTAATATTCCATGTTAACAAAAGTACATTTTATTTTGGAGGTACATTGTTTGTATTTTTGTTCTGCATGGTGACTACTTTGAAATGAAAAATAAAGAGCCTTATCGATTCACACATAGACTGATGCACACAGCAAACCGGAAAAGTCTTATTTAATTAGGTCTTACCTAAAATTCAAACGGCACATTCCGCCACCTACTGGCCGGAATGGGAGCAGGACGGCTGAACATCCCAAACCGACCCCTAGCCCCTTTCTTACGTACTTTAGTGAATCAGAAATATATAGGTGATAGAATCCTCACGAAATCATATGATAAAAGCAATAACCATCACCTAACATGTGGACACATGGGTAGACTGTAAAATGTAATGTATTTATTTTTTGCAAAGGAAGGAAAAGATAGGTGCAGTTTATTGTGCTGGAACGAAGCTTCCATGGTGCGTTCAAGACAACTTGGAAACCTGGAACCTTCGAGTTAAAATTTGCGTAGAGCGTCCTATTGGTTGATTCTGATACTTTCCAAGTGGGAAAGGCTGAGCTGAATGCCGCGTTTACGTAATGTCGGGAACTCGGGGCATACGAATTCAAATGAACGTATTTGCGTAGATCTTCCTATTGGGAGATCTTCCGATTGGTTGATTCTGGCACAAGTGGGAAAGTCGGGTATCAAACTCAGCAAAAAAAGATATGTCCTCTCACTGTCAACTGCATTTATTTTCAGCACTTAACATGTGTAAATATTTGTATGAACATAAGATTCAACAACTGAGACATAAACTGAACAAGTTACACAGACATGTGACTAACAGACATTTAATAATGTGTCCCTGAACAAAAGGGGGATCAAAAGTAACAGTCAGTATCTGGTGTGGCCACCAGCTGCATTAAGTACTGCAGTGCATCCTCTCCTCATGGACTGCACCAGATTTGCCTGTTCTTTTTGATACTTCCACCAATGCACCTGCAAGTTTCTGGACATTTCTGGGGGGAATGGCCCTAGCCCTAACCTTCCTACCCAACAGGTCCCAGATGTGCTCAATGGGATTGAGATCCGGGCTCTTCGCTGGCCATGGCAGAACACTGATATTTCTGTCTTGCAGGAAATCACACACAGAACGAGCAGTATGGCTGGGGGTATTGTCATGCTGGAGGGTCATGTCAGGATGAGCCTGTAGGAAGGGTACCACATGAGGGAGGAGGATGTCTTCCCTGTAAGGCACAGCGTTGAGATTGCATGCAATGACAACAAGCTCAGTCCGATGATGCTATGACACACCGCCCCAGACCATGATGGACCCTCCACCTCCAAATCGATCCCGCTCCAGAGTACAGACCTCGGTGTAATGCTCATTCCTTCAACAATAAACGCGAATCCGACCATAACCTCTGGTGAGACAAAACCGTGACACGTCAGTTAAGAGCACTTTTTTGCCAGTCCTGTCTGGTCCAGCGACGGTGGGTTTGTACCCATAGATGACGTTGTTGCCGTTGATGTCTGGTGAGGACCTGCCTTACAACAGGCCTACAAGCCCTCAGTCCAGCCTCTCAGCCTATTGTGGACTGTCTGAGCACTGATGGAGGGATTGTGCGTTCCTGGTGTAACTCTGGCAGTTGTTGCCATTCTGCAGGTGTGATGTTCGGATGTACCGATCCTGTACAGGTGTTGTTACACGTGGTCTGCCACTGTGAGGACGATCAGTTGTCCGTCTCCCTGTAGCGCTGTCATAGGCGTCTCACAGTACGGACATTGCAATTTATTGCCCTGGTCACATCTGCAGTCCTCATGCCTCCTTGCAGCATGCCTAAGGCACGTTCACGCAGATGAGCAGGGACCCTGGGCATCTTTTTTTTTGTGTTTTTCAGAGTCAGTAGAAACGCCTCTTTAGTGTCCTAACTTTTCATAACTGTGATCGTAATTGCCTACTGTCTGTAAGCTGTTAGTGTCTTAACAACGTTCCACAGGTGCATGTTCATGAATTGTTTATGGTTCATTGAACAAGCATGGGAAACAGTGTTTAAACCCTTTACAATGAAGATCTGTGCAGTTATTTGGATTTTTACGAATTATATTTGAAAACAGGGTCCTGAAAAAGGGACTTTTTTTAAATTAGTTTATTTCTATAACGAGTAAGCAAGTCCAAATTGCCGCGTTTCCGTCAGGACCTTAACGCCGCACACCTTTCTACAAGGAGTTTCCAAGTCGGAAATGTCCGAGTTCTGAGTTGTCTTTTGCCGTGTTTACGTTAGATTTGGTTTTAGTTGTTTTAAAGCATATTGAGTTCGTTCCTAAATCTATATATAGTTTGGCACACTAGTCGTTAATACGGTAACACATTTGTATCGTACCAATATCCAAAAGGACTTTTACTTTGAAATAAAAACAATCACTTTTCCTTCCGGAATCATCCGTCTACTGTTGCTGTCTCCGCTTAGCTAGCTTGCATGAAATATCTTTCTAGAAACCTCGAAAAACGACGACGTACTTTCTTGAAGATTGAATCGTCAAAATGGGTTACAATAAATTCCGAGTCAACGCTACTCGGAAGATGTCGAAGACGTTAGCTCTGACTGTTCTAGCCTGTTTGTCGTTCTGCATCTGTGTTTGCAGGGCAGAGGATAGTGCCATGGAGAACATGGTAACAGAGAGGAAGGTTGAGGATAACCACAGACAAGACAGTGCCGACCTGCTGATTTTCATCATGCTCCTAACCCTCACGATTTTAACCATATGGTTATTCAAGCACCGTCGTTTCAGGTTTTTGCATGAAACGGGACTGGCTATGATCTATGGTGAGTATGGGTGAGAGGCCTCCATGTCAGGAGACTGCATGATGTCGTCATTACTTATCGTCATACTTAGCTTCGATGCAACCAAGAGACTAGTCTAGTCTCTGACTAGTCCAACACAATAGCAAAAGTCATACTACATAAACGTCATACTGTTTATGTAGCTACTGGTCACGCACAGTATGTTTATTGACATTTACTGTAAATCTGGTAACATTGTTGCCATTCAAATAGGGATGCTGTCGAGACAACACAAGGTTCTGGCAAAAATTAGGCCAACAATGGCCATATCTCTATATTAGATCTCTGTTGTTGGTGTTTGGAATAATATTTATATCTTATCAGTTATGCTACTGTGTGCAGGTACTAAACCCATACCGTTCAATGTCACACACCCAGCAAGGTCCAACTTACTTAGCAGTATTTTTCTTTAGTTGCTCTGAACACTTCATGCACTTCCTGAAGTCCCAGGTTATTTATTTACATTGCGCATGGTGCTGTTCCGGCATAAAGGGCAGAGAGGGCAACTGATAGATGCAATTCGGTATTTGTTAACCCAAGTTCATTCACTCTGTTCCCTCACTCTCCCTCCAGGCGTGCTGGTTGGGGTGGTCCTGCGCTATGGTATCCACGTACCCCGTGACATTAGTAATGTCACCCTCAGTTGCCATGTCAACGCCAGCCCACCCACACTGCTCGTCAACGTCAGCGGCAAGTTCTACGAGTACACGCTGAAGGGCGAGATCAGCGCCTCTGAGATCAGTGATGTACAAGACAACGAGATGCTTCGCAAGGTAGAGTCCCAAACACGTGGTCATTACTCATTTTGAAACAGGAAGTGATGGCTTGACTGACCAGAAAAGTGGCTGCTTCCACATAAGTCGAGGTTATTGTCTAAACATGTTTTTTTTTTTCAAATCTAAACTGCTGTTTGGGAGGCTTTGTACAACTCAGACAAATTGGTTGCCTTTCTTTACATATTTCCTTTCTATCGTTCCCTAGGCATTTTCCACACGTACTCACTGTCTAACACACAGACACATGCACACTGTGTCTAACTCGGAGCATAACATGAGGTAGCCTACAGAGCACTGTTATTCAATGCAACTACTTTTGTGAAAATGTAAACAAATAATATCAATCTTAGGATTTTTCAGAGGGTGCTGCAGGACCCTCAGCATCCCTACATCATGTGGCTATGTGGCAGTGGTTCCCAACCTTTTTTGGTTACTGTACCACCAATATATTTTTTTTGCGCTGCTCGGAGTACCCCCTTATGTGGATTTTACCAGTAGGCCTATGGTCTCATGAGTTTTCTTAAGGTAACAACAATGATGGAAAATGGACTTTGGACCCTAGTTAGTTATTGTCACATGCATTTCTAATTGGGTTTTAACAACAACAACAAAAAGCACATTTTATTATAGTCAGTGGGACACTGTACTGTACAGTGATGTAATACAACCCTTCTGAGTTTTTCTTCTTTTCTCAGGTGACCTTTGACCCTGAGGTGTTCTTCAACATACTCCTGCCCCCTATCATCTTCCATGCCGGCTACAGTCTGAAGAGGGTAAGGCATGTGGTTAGTTGTTTAAAAGTTGAATCAATAGTTATATATCACAGTGCTGATTTGTTTGTCGGTAATATTTAGGCCTAGTCCTTCACATAACTCTATCTCTCAGAGACACTTCTTCAGGAACATGGGGTCCATCCTGGCCTACGCCTTTCTGGGAACAGTCATATCATGTTTCATCATTGGGTGAGTTTCATAGCAGCTGGACTTTTATTGTCATGAATCTTGCCATGGAGGCTGAACTGAACGATTTCTGCTAGATGGGCCAGTTGCAAAGTCAAAATTAATTAATAACCGTAATTAAATTGATCTTAAATTACGGTTAGGCATTAGGGTTAGCAGTATGGTTAAGGTTAGTTAGGTTTAAAATCTGATATTATGACTTTGTGGCTGTGCCAGCTAGTGACCACTCTGCTGACCTGCCTCCAGGGCAAGATTCATGACAACAAATGCCAACCTGCAAGTTTACACCCAGCTATACTGTATTATGTATGCGTTACATCTTTGTGTGTTCATACACCTTTAGTCCTTTGTGTGACCTGTCAGAGAAATGCTGAACTGAGGTAATATGATCTCTACCTCTGTGCAGGTTGCTGATGTACGGCTGTGTCACGCTGATGAAGCAGGTGGGACAGCTTAACGGGGACTTTTTCTTCACAGACTGTCTGTTGTTTGGAGCCATTGTCTCTGCAACTGACCCAGGTACAGTCTCTGTTCATCTCAGTCACCTCTTTCAGACACTCAATAATGGACCACGCGGTAATGGTTGAACCGCGTGCTTCAGCAGTAATATGCCTAGTCATATATTGTTATCCGAAGGGGGTTTTCCTGATTCACAAGCTGCAAAAACTATTTGAGGCTACGGTGTCTCTAAATGAACAAACAGTACTATCGCTGCTTTTTTTTCTTCTAGTTTTTCAAGCGAAGGTCTGTTAAGGGAGTATGCAGCCGAACTGAAGCATGTGGAAGCCTTTACTTTACTGTGTCTCCTGTCCTGCAGTGACGGTGCTGGCCATCTTCAACGAGCTGCAGGTGGACGTGGATCTGTATGCTCTGCTGTTTGGAGAGAGCGTTCTCAATGACGCCGTGGCCGTGGTGCTGTCCTCGTGAGTCCTCCGTCTTAACCTGACACACCTGTCTACCGTCTGTCTGTCTGTCCTTGACACAGCCACATTGTGAAGTTTGGTATTTGTCTTTGTGATCCATTGTTGTGAAGCTTTGGCTGACAAACCTCATCTTCAAACAGCTGTGCTTTGGAACTGTTTTAGATATTTTGGGCTGGATTAAAGGGGAGGTTTGTCCTAGTCTCGCACACAAACACACACACACACATGGACACGGACATGCACACCCTCAACCAAATGTTCTTTGGTATTGATTATCCAGTGTGTGACCTGGTTGTACTAAACCAATAACTATTACTAATGCTGTGGAATGTGTGAGATTGACCCTTTGGTAACCCTAACCAGTAACTTCCCTCTGCTTGGAACTCTGATTATTTTCAGAATTCTAATGGTTTATGGTCGGCTCAGCGTGGGGGTGCAGCACGCTCCTGGAGCCAATCAATCAGCCAATCAGTGGGTAGAGGGCGTGGCGGCGACGCGAGACACTCCCCTGAACGGGTGTGCTAGCTCAGAGTGCTTTTGCGGTGGCTTCTTTTTGCATCTTGAGAACATGCACGGCAAATGACCAGCCGTTACACCCCAGATAGCAGCTATACAAGTACAACCCTTAAACGGGTAGTTCACGCCGACATCAAAAGTGTGTCAGATGTTTGCGTAACATAAAAGCTAGAGTGCTGAGCCTATATTTCATGGCATCTGCTTTGTGGATCTTGAGGTATGCATTAGGTCAACTCTTGAGTCCTCAATTCAAAATGTAAGCCAGTTCTCGTGGTGTAGAATCCTGGTGATTTGCTGTTTGGGAGGCAGGCGTTTATTACGTCCCCAATTTGCATGGTCCTGCTGCTCGGCTCTAACCCCTTTTCCCTTCCTCTCTCTGTCTTCTCGGTCAAACCGCTCTCTCACTCACTGCTTTTCTCTCAGCCATGTACGTATGCCCTGGTAATGATGTTATGTAAGAGAATTGTTACATTTTTAAGGGAATAGTGATAACCCCCTTATTTGATAAGTTTAACACGGATTTCTTTTGCTGCCGCATGAGCCAGAATTGTATAACGAGGTTGGATTTAACCATGTTATCTAGAATCACTAATTCCAAGCTTCAGCTAATCTTTCACGAGTGGTTCCCAGTATCTATGAGTTGAAAAACCCATGCCTAATTCTCCCTCTGGTCTGGCTTGAATGGAAAGCTGTTGGAACTATTTCTGCTACAGTCAGTACTGAGAGATACCTTAAGACTGGGTAGCTAGTAGTCCCATAGAACCCTCCCGTGTAGAACATTGCTGCTAAGAGAATGGTATCACTTCATATACAGGACCGTACTTACTAGCAGATGTCTATACACGAGTATGTGCACCAGTGGAGGCTGGTAGGGGGAGCTGTAGGAGGACAGGCTCATTGTAATGGCTGGAATGGAATAAATGGCACGGTATCCGACATGGAAACCGTATTCCAGTCCATCCGTTACAATGAGCCCATCCTCCTATAGCTGCTCCCACCAGCCCCCACTGATGTGCACATAATGTAGTATAATCTCATAATTTCTTAATGGGTTTCCCATGTGAAACTACAATAGTCATTGTAGATATTGACCCAGCGAGCCACTATATATTTGCATAAGAGAGTCATCTGCACTTCAAACAGACCGGGCATGCAAATGTTAGTACTAGTACTATTCAGTGCTCATGGGTCATTAGCCTCATCAGAGTCATTTGTATAAAGGCCTCCCCTGGTCTATAGGGATACACCTGGTGCACCATACCTTAGTTCTGATATCATTGGGGACTTTTCAAGACGTTCAACCTGCTCAGGATGGAAGCACATTTTGTTAACCAACTCTCTAGGTCAAAACGTACTAATGGTCTATGGTTCGCATTCATTTCTCATGCCCAGAAATGAAGCAGTAAAAACTGGGATTTAATTTCCCTTTCCACCCTTGTAACACTTCATCCATCCACATAGGCCGCTTGAGCTACTCTGTTATTTTCCACCTTTTCTGGGATTGACTGTGTGTGTGTGTGTGTGTGTGTGTACCAGGTCCATCGTGTCGTACCAGCCGGAGGGGGACAACAGTCACACCTTTGAGGTGATGGCCATGTTGAAGTCCTTTGGGATGTTCCTGGGTGTCTTCAGTGGATCATTCGCCCTGGGAGTGGCCACCGGGGTCATGACGGCGCTCATATCCTTTAGTCAATTATGTACTTCCTTTGTGTGATTTGAAGGTCTAGAAATGCAAATATTGATATTACAGTAACAGCAAGGTTACAAACAGATGCAAATGCTTTTGTTCTTGTATTAGGATGGATGAAGTAGATTCTTAGCCAGGCGGTTGAGGTTGTTGGGCCAGTAACCGAAAGGTCGCTTGTTTGAATCTCCGAGCCGACGAGGGAAATCATCTTATCGACGTGCCCTTGAGCTTGGCACTAGTTGCTCTTGTAAGTTGTTCCGGATAAGGGCGTCTGCTAAATGGCTAAAATGTAAAAGTGCTTTTGGTATTGTCAATTTGCTAGTTGCTATATATTGACCTCAATGCTCTGGAGTCTAAGCTGTTCTTTCATTGTTTGGTGAGTTGTGTAGTGTGGTCGTTTTCATGGCGCATTTTCTCCTTGACCGTTATCCTCACGTCACTAAGTTCACTAAGCTGAGGGACTTCCAGCTACTGGAGACTGCTCTCTTCTTCCTCATGTCCTGGAGCACCTTCTTAATGGCAGAGGCCTGTGGCTTCACAGGTAACCAATCATCTTACTGAACCGGTGATAGCCCCCCCCCCCCCCCCCCCAAAGGTTATTTTTTTCATGACCCACTTTATTATGGTGTGTCTGGTTGTTTTGTGTCTGCAGGTGTGGTGGCAGTGCTTTTCTGCGGGATCACTCAGGCTCATTACACCTTCAACAACCTGTCCCCTGAATCACAGGACAGGACCAAACAGGTGAGGACCACGTTTACCATTGCATTTATTTACTGCAAGCTACCCTGGACAGCAACGTCATCTGCTAAATATTGACATTCCATCATGGTCCCTGAAAGGTTGTTTTTGTGTTGTCCTGTAGTTGTTTGAGCTGCTGAACTTCCTGGCAGAGAATTTCATCTTCTCCTACATGGGTCTGGCCCTGTTCACCTTCCAGAACCACATCTTCAACCCCACCTTCATCGTGGGTGCTTTTGTATCCTCACCCATAATGCAATGAGATGATGGGAGTACAGCAGGCAACCCTAGTCTAAGAGTAGAGTAGTGTATAGGGGTTAAACTGTAAGACTGGGTGGGAATGGCATAAGCAATGACAAACTGGGCATTATGTAACTGTTATTTAAACACTGTAGTCATAATAGAGTAAGTAGCATTACTGGGCATCTAAGTACAGAATTTGGTTTGTAATGCTGGGAAGGCACTAGACTGAAAAGTTTTTCTCGGGAGATTGCTAGTTTCTTTACCCTCTATGGACCTCTCCTTGACAACAATCACTCCCAGCTGGCAGTGTTCCTGGGCAGAGCAGCCAACATCTACCCCCTGTCCTTCCTGCTCAACCTTGGACGCAGGAACAAGATCAGCTCCAACTTCCAACACATGATGATGTTTGCAGGTATTGCATTTACACAGGCAGCCCAATTCTGATCATTTGCCCAATTATTGTCGAAAGAGCTGTTGTAATTTGTCAAAAGACTAAGATTGGAATGTGGCCAGGCGGAGATCATTTTTCATTTTCCTTTTTTAATCACTAGATGAAATAACATTGTATTTACTTGAAGAGAAAAGGTGATGATGATATATCGCTTTCTGTCCAGTTTCTGGGTTTCAATTGATGAAATATCTGCCCCAATTTTTGTATTTATTATTAGTTTAAAACATTTTTAGGGACATTTTTTAAAAAGTGCAGATGCTGGGATATCCTGCCGCTTTTTGAACTATGTTGATTTATGAGTGTGAATTATTGTGTCCAGTGATTTTTTTTTTTTTTAGGAGTCACTTCTGCCATTACATCCTTTAGTCTTCTGAAGCTCAGTTGATAGAGAAGTGCTTGCAATGCCAGGATAGTTCCGTTTGATTCTATAATATTATTATTATTATTATAAATATATAAAAAACAAGTCATACCAGAACGTGTTGTTGAATTGACCGCTATGTAACTGTACTAACTGATTGCCATGTGATGACGATTATTGAAGCTGTTTACAAAGTACCAACACCAGCCACGTTATCTAACAAAAATCTATTTTAAGTGATATGACTTGTGGAGAGACACACAATGCTTGTCGCTTGTGCACACACATACGTTCGGGTGGTTCGAGCCCTGAATGCTGATTGGCTGTGTTAGGTTCTAAATATTAGAGTAAGAACCCGAAGGACACTGTGAAAGCTTAAACCAAGTTTATTCTTCCCAAAGGATCGAACAGCTGAATTGACAAAAACATGTTTACAATAGTGGTGGTGTTTGTACCCCACTTTGGGCGGAGTCTCCTCCTTACTAAACATTGTATCTTTATTGCTAGGCAGGAAACCTTTCCTTCTCCCTTAACGTGACCTCGACCCCCTTCCTCTCTAATCTATGGTTCTCTTCCCTTATCAATGCCTGCCACGTGATTGTTTCCATACTCAATACATTCCACGCTAATTGCACCCACCATATACCTTCCCCCTACAGATAACCATTAACCTCTGGTGTAGCCCCTCGGCTGTGGCACCCCTCAGGTCTCTATTATAACTAATGAATAATAACATTTCAAATTCAGAAATCCAAACCCATCAGTCCCCCCCTTTTTTTTGAACATTTGACATCATACTGTTCAACATCACATAAACTTGGAAATTACTTATAAATGGACCAACAATGACAATAAAACACGAACAAACAAAAAAATAAACATGGATAACATTCACCGTGAGGTTTACAAACTCCGAGACTTATGGCCTGTGTTCTATGATCACACGAAAGCACACGCTCATTTCCATTTCTCATAGAACACTGATGAAAACGTGTCCGCTGGAGCTGTTGACTTCTTCCATTTCAACTTTCTCCTTCTGGTTCCTAAGAGAGTGACAGCACAAGACTTGAAAAGCAAAAATAAACACAAAACATAACTGTATTCACAGTGTGGTAAGCTATGCATAATGATATATGCATGAAAACCCAAAGTCTGATAACATGACAATTCCCACTCTCTCTTCGCCTGACTCTATGCCTCCAGGATACTTTTCTGCTGGATTCCACAAACATGAAGGCCCTAGAGAACCACCTCATGTTTTCACCCAGACTTCCCCTTTCCTGCCACAGGCTCCGAGAGGTGTTCCCAAGCCATGTCATTTTCACTTTGTTCCCCGTCTCCTCCTTTGCCACCTGATGGGCAAGTGCATAGCCCTGATCAACGCTACTCTTGAGGTAACTCAGCACTGTATGTGCTTTCACACCAATGCCTCCAGAATGTTGTCCAGAGTACAATAACCCCAACATATATCCTTTCATATGATGCATTAACCAAAAAGGCAACTCAACCCAACTATGGTGGTTGAAGTAGCTCCCAGACCCAAACCATCTGTATGTCTACAGTGGAATCTAGTCTTTCTCTCTCTCATTAGCTCCGCTTCCTCTGTCATGGCGTCTTCAAGCTCGCCCATCATGCGGCTGGACCTCACTTCACGTGAGAACCGTGAACCCACCGAGGAGAGACATGACGATCTTTACCGCTGCAGGTGCTGTAAGGAGTACTGTGTGTAGACCAGACCAACGCTGTCCCAACACCCCAGCCTGGTGTATATTGATGTACACTCAATCTCCAGAATTCAGCCCGTGCCCTCGGTTATCTGCTGCGCCTCATGTGCTGCTTCCACCTGGGAATATACACAATGCAATGCATTGGTCATTTCCTGACAACACAGACTCCCCTTAGCCCAGATCACTAATCTGTGACATGTATAACAGCCCCCGGTACTCCCATCGGTCTCCCAGTTACCAAGCCATGTGGCATGAGTCCTCATAAAATTCTATCCCAACAATGCTACTAAAATAACCCCGGCTACTACTGACACCATGATCTGGGTATGTGTAACGTTCAGTTTAACTTCATAGTAGTCCCTATATCGTGCACAGTTAGCTCGCAGGAGAGTGAGGACAGCTCTCTCCTGTAACAATATACATAGTCTCTTATGATCCCCACAGATCTCCACCCCAGTCACATTCCATCTCACTTAACAGCCTTATGTAAACATTATGTCTCAAACACAGATCTCATGTGTACCTCACATCCTGCTACAGATACATTTGCACACATATCATTCCATCTAAACCATAACACACTTGTCACTACCCCTAATGCACTTCTACAGTTATAAACATACTAAAACATTCTTAAATCAATTAGTCAATGTACATCAGTCCCTCCTGGAACAATGATCACACTTATGTTGCACGAAACCTAAAAACGTATTAGCTTGAAAAGGAAAGAGGAAAAAGTAAGTGTTCAATAATTTCACACCACCCTTGATGCGACTAAAACTGGGGAAAGAACCAACCATCCATCCGTTACGTTCCAAGCCCATGTGATGCTGGTCTCCATGCCCGCCTCCTTCATTTTCATCCTTGGGTGTTAGTCTGGGTCTTGCATTATGAACCTTGTATGCAATTAATTGTACCGTATCATCCAGCAATCTATATGTGTTCATGCGATTTAACATACTAATTCTGATCAACATGGTTAAAAAAAACTTTGTTTGAACCAAGCTATCATCCAGTGAGTTTTCTAATAACCTCCCTGTCGGAGGACACTTAAAGATAAGGTTTCTAGAGGCTCCCTAGGCATAATACATTTGAGCAGTGCACCCACCCCTCACAGTTTGAGAACAACTCTCTCCCGCTGTATCCGAATTATAACTAAAACATTTGATAAATTATCCACCCTAATTTAGAATCACTGTCCTTAGTGCTTTACTTAGAGTCTTATCACTCGAATTCAAGCTTCTCAACCTAGCACACATCACGGTTAGAATGTACATTTAAAAGCGGGACCTTTTATTGCCGGTAATAACTCTTCTCATTACAACCCCCCCCCCCCCCCCCCCTGTTTTCCTGTTGCGATTGGCATGGTAATGAAAGATTGGTATCTCAATGCATTCTTAGTCTAGATTGTTCGCAGTGTGTAGACCTTCCTCAATTACCAACCCCTCCTCCCGGCACTTCCTCCTTCCCAATGGCACATACAGTTGAAGGCGGAAGTTTACATACCCTTAGGTTGGAGTCATTAAAACTTGTTTTTCAACCACTCCACACATTTCTTGTTAACAAACTATAGTTTTGGCAAGTCGGTTAGGACATCTACTCTGTGCATGACACAAGTAATTTTTCCAACAATTGTTTACAGACTGATTATTTAACTTATAATTCACTGTATCACAATTCCAGTCAGTCAGAAGTTTACATACACTTAGTTGACTGTGCCTTTAAACAGCTTGGAAAATTCCAGAAAATGTCATGGCTTTAGAAGCTTCTGAGAGGATAATTGACACCATTTGAGTCAATTGGAGGTGTACCTGGGGATGTATTTCAAGGCCTACCTTCAAACTCAGTGCCTCTTTGCTTGACATCATGGGAAAATCAAAATAAATCAGCCAAGACCTCAGAGAAAAAATTGTAGACCTCCACAAGTCTGGTTTATCTTTGGGAGCAATTTCCAAACGCCTGAAGGCACCACGTTCATCTGTACAAACAATAGTACGCAAGTATAAACACCATGGGACAACGCAGCCGTCATACCGCTCAGGAAGGAGACGCGTTCTGTCTCCTAGAGATGAATGTACTTTGGTGCGAAAAATGCAAATCAATCCCAGAACAACGACAAAGGACCTTGTGAAGATGCTGGAGGAAACAGGTACAAAAGTATCTATATCCACAGTAAAACGAGTTCTATATCGACATAACCTGAAAGGCCGCTCGGCAAGGAAGAAGCCACTGCTCCAAAACTGCCATTAAAAAAGCCAGACTACAGGTTGCAACTGCACATGGGGACAAAGATTGTACTTTTTGGAGAAATGTCCTCTGGTCTGATGAAACAAAAATAGAATTGTTTGGCCATAATGACTATTGTTATGTTTGGAGGATAAAGGGGGGACGTTTGCAGGACGAAGAACACCATCCCAACCGTGAAGCACTGGGGTTGGCAGCATCATGTTGTAAGGGTGCTTTGCAGGAGGGACTGGTGCACTTCACAAAAAAGATGACATCCTGAGGATGGAAAATCATGTGGATGTTTTGACGCAACATCTCAAGACATCAGTCAGGAAGTTAAAGCTTGGTCGCAAATGGGTCTTCCAAATGCGCAATGACCCCAAGCGTACTTCCAAAGTTGTTGCAAAAATGGCTTAAGGACAACAAAGTCAAGGTATTGAAGTGGCCATCACAAAGCCCTGACCTCAATCCTCTAGACAATTTGTGGGCAGAACTGAAAAAGCGTGTGCGAGCAAGGAGGCCTACAAACCTGACTCAGTTACACCAGCTCTGTCAGGAGGATTGGGACAAAATTCATCCAATTTATTGTGGGAAGCTTGTGGAAGACTACCCGAAACGTTTGACCCAAGTTAAACAATTTAAAGGCAATGCTACCAAATACTAATTGAGTGTATGTAAACTTCTGACCCACTTGGAATGTGATGAAAGAAATAAAAGATGAAATAAATCATTCTCTCTATTATTCTGACATTTCACATTCTTAAAAGAAAGTGGTGATCCTAGCTGACCTAAGACAAGGAATTGTGAAAAGCTGAGTTTAAATTTATTTGTATGTAAACTTCCGACTTCAACTGTATGTAACTCTTGCCTGTCAGATTTGATGGACCTTGGTACTGTCCTGATTTTTTCAATATAAAGTAATCAGTTTTTCCCACGTACACAATTCTCTCACCTGAGCCACTACCACCATTCTGTCTGGTCCATTTCTCCCAACAGTACACCAGGAGCATAAGAGAAGTTTGTATGTTATCTCACTCCACATGCGCGGTCTCAGGACTCATGGCGCACTCCTGCCGCCCGTACCCAGGTTAATGGCTCGGACCCAGATTGGAGTGTTTTAAAGTCACTCTCGCATTGGACGCCTTTTTTGCTCTTTCTTCGGCCGGTTAGGGATGGTTTTGAGGTTCACACACACTGTTTGTGGTCAAATTATTCCTACCATGCATTAAGACACAATCTGACGTCACCTTCCATGATAACCCCGAGAGGACAGATCAGAACAACAGTTTAGTTCAATTCCTTTCTGATTCAGGAAATCCAGACAAGCATTGACTATCACAACTATTACATTCCCAATTTCCTTATTAACATTATCTCTACGACCAATGTCAAAGAGCATAACAACATACTGTTACGGTTGAAACCATTTTCAAAATTAGTTCATACTCCCTTATTTTACTGGCGACCTCTCGGAAGAGTTACCAGGTCAGGGAGTTAGCACCCTAACCCATGGGAGAATCCCAAAAATCCAGCAGACCCAATCTTGTGAAATGTTGTTTCGAAACAATGTCAAGAAATTAAATCAGCAATTCCCATATCACAATCCATTTCATGAAATCAGCTGGTAGTTTCCCCTTTGAACACATGATTCACATTGGGATTCAAAGTCGTGTTAAATCTAAAATAAACACATTTGAATAACCCATCAACTTAGAATTACAACTCTTGATAACTCCATAAGGAAATAATGATATCTCATGAAGTAATGGTAAAATAGAATAGAGACTGGTGTTTCTCATTCATTTTATAATTAAATCCCACCTGTTTTGATCCTTTCTAGAGAGATTGATCAGGCCTCACCAGAAAGTCAGGGTACAGGGCATCCAACACCATTAAATATTTCCTCTCCCCTTTCTTTCCCTGTCCTTCAGAAACCCTTTAAAACATGTCAAACATTTCCATCATTCTGCATACCCAATTTAAAACCCAATTTAAAAGACCCCACACAAAATAAATCCCACAGTCTCAACACCAATAACGCATATTCATAACCAGTAAATTGTGTGTGTGTGGTAAACCGTAGGTCAAAAACGCACATGAACAGGCCTTATCTGGGAACTCCGTTTATGGCCTATTCCAGATACTTTTATACTTCTTGACGCACCCATCCCGTTAGCGGGATCATTTTCATCAACATCAGCTGAATTGCAGAGCGCCAAATTCAAATTAAATTACTAAAAATATTTAATTTTCATGAAATCACAAGTGCAATATAGCAAAACACAGCTTAGCTTGTTGTTAATCCACCTGGCGTGTCAGATTTCAATAAAGCTTTTCGGCGAAAGCATAACAAGCGTTTATTTAAGAACATCTCTCTCGGTAGACAAAATATTACAAACCGCTAGCAGCCAAGTAGATTGGTCACGAAAGTCAGAAAAGCAATAAATTAAATTGCTTACCTTTTGATCTTCGGATGTTTGCACTCACGAGACTCCCAGTTACATAATAAATGTTCCTTTTGTTCCATAACGATGATTTTTATATCCAAAATACCTCCATTTGTTTGGTGCGGTATGTTCAGAAATCCACAGGCTCGAGCGGTCACGACATCGCAGACAACTTCCAAATAGTAAAGTGGGTAGAAAGATGTCAAATGTTTTTTATAATCAATCCTCAGGTTGTTTTTACAATATATAATCGATAATATGTCAACCGGAATGTAGCTTCTTCCATAGGCGAGAGAGAGTGAAAATGGCTGTTGCTCATGAAAAACTCTGTTGGCACCCAGCCATCCACTGACGCGATGGGTTCTTTCTCGCTCATTTTTCAAAATAAAAGCCTGAAACTATGTCTAAAGACTGTTCACAGCTTGAGGAAGCCATAGGAAAAGGAATCTGGTTGATATCCCTTTAAATGGAAGCAAGGCATCCAATGGAACAGAGAGCTTTCAGGAAAAACAGCACTTCCTTGTTGGATTTTCCTCAGGTTTCCGCCTGCAATATCAGTTCTGTTATACTCAAACAATATTTTGACAGTTTTGGAAACTTTAGAGTTTTCTATCCTAATCCGACAATTATATGCGTATTCTAGTTTCTGGGCCTGAGAAATAGGCAGTTTCAAATGGGTATGTTTTTTAGCCAAAAACGAAAATACTGCCCACTACACTCAAGAAGTTAACTGCTTTCTCCAAGACCACAGTCTAAGGGAACATTCCAACGAGAGACAATGAAACCCCCTCCTCTTCTGAAAAAGAAAGTGTACATTTTGTTAGCATTCACAATGCTACATCTTAGCGGGGCGGCAGGTAGCCTAGTGGTTAGAGCGTTGGACTAGTAGCCGAAAGGTTGCAAGATTGAATCACTGAGCCGACGAGGTAAAAATATGTTGTTCTGTCACTGAACAAGGCAGTTAACCCACGGTTCCTAGGCCGTCATTGAAAATAAGAATTTGTGCTTAACTTCTTACGGCTCAAATAACGTTAATGGGATCGATATGACAGCCAGTGAAAGTGCAGGGCGCCAAATTCAAACAGAAATCTCATAATTAAAATTCCTCAAACATACAAGTATTATACACCATTTTAAAGATTAAACTTGTTGTTAATCCCACCACAGTGTCCGATTTCAAAAAGGCTTTACGACGAAAGCATACCATGCGATTATGTTAGGTCAGCGCCTAGTCACAGAAAAACACAGCCATTTTTCCAGCCAAAGAGAGGAGTCACAAAAAGCAGAAATAGAGAAAATTCATCACTAACCTTTGATCTTCATCAGATGACACTCATAGGACTTCATGTATTGTGTAACGTATGTTTTGTTCGGTAAAAAAATCTGTTTACATTGGCTCGCTGCGTTCAGTAGTTCCAAAACATCCAGTGATTTTGCAGAGAGCCACGTCAATTTACAGAAATTCTCATAAAATGTTGATGAAAATACAAGTATTATGCATGGATTTATAGATACAGTTCTCCTTAATGCAACCGCTGTGTCAGATTATTTTTAAACTACCGAAAAAGCAATAATCTGAGTATGGCGCTCAGAGTCCAAATCAAGCCAAACAGATATCCGCCATGTTGGAGTCAACCGATGTCAGAATAGCATTATAAATATTAACTTACCTTTGATCTTCATCAGAATGCACTCCCAGGAATCCCAGTTCCACAATAAATGCTTGTTTTGTTCAATAATGTCCATAATTCATGTCAAAATAGCTCCTTTTGTTTGCGCGTTCAGTCCAGTAATCCACATTCATAACGCGCTTTCACTAGGAGCAGATGAAAAGTTTAAAAAAGTTCCGTTACAGTTTGTAGAAACATGTCAAAACGATGTTTAGAATCAATCTTTAGGATGTTTTTAACATAAATCTTCAATAATATTCCAACCGGACAATTCCTTTGTCTTCAGAAATGAAGTGGAACTTAGCTACCTTTCACGTGAGCGTGCGAGACTGATGCTGTGGCACTCTGCCAGACCACTCACTCAAAGAGCTCTTATGAGCCCCTCTTTCTATAGTGGAACCCTCAAACCAGTTTCTAAATACTGTTGACATCTAGTGGAAGCCGTAGGAAGTGCAACGTGACCAATATCCCACTGTGTATTTGATAGGGGCTCAGTTGAAAAACTACAAACCTCAGATTTCCCACTTTCTGGTTGGATTTTTTCTCAGGTTTTTGCCTGTCATATGAGTTCTGTTATACTCAGACATCATTCAAACAGTTTTGGAAACTTCAGAGTGTTTTCTATCCAAATCTACTAATTATATGCACATTCTAGCTTTTATGGCTGAGTAGCAGGCAGCTTAATTTGGGCACACTTTTCATCCAAAATTCCCAATACTGCCCCCTACCCCAAAGAAGTTAAAGAACCAACCCTACACCATATATTTACCTAGATCTCACAGAGCAAAACCTCCACTCGGGACCAATCCTTAACCTATTGGAACTACCCATCCCGGATCTGGGAGAATTGTCATCAACTAAACTAATTAGCATAGCACATCGGTCAAAAAAGATTACTAGAAAATATTCATATTCATGAAATCACAAGTGAAATATAGTGAAACACAGCTTAGCCTTTTGTTAATCACCCTGTCATCTCAGATTTTGAAATTATGCTTTACAGCCAAACGCAAGACAAGCGTTTGTGTAAGTTTATCGATAGCCTAGCATAGCATTATGTCCAGCTAGCAGCAGGAAGCTTGGTCACGAAAAGCGATCAAATTAACTGTTTACCTTTTGATCTTCGGATGTTTTCACTGACGAGACTCCCAGTTAGACAGCAAATGTTCCTTTTGTTCCATAAAGATTATTTTTATACCCAAAATACCTCAGTTTGTTGGTCACGTTATGTTGAGAAATCCACCGGAAATAGCGGTCACGACAACGGCGAAAAACATTCCAAATTATATCCATAATATCGACAGAAACAACATTTTTTATAATCAATCCTCAAGGTGTTTTAAAATATCTATTCGATAATATAACAACTGGGATAATTGGCTTTTCAGTAGGAGCGAAAGGAAAAATGACTACCTCTATTTTTTACGCAAGAATCACTCTGAGAGCCCTCAGCTGGCCACTTACGCAATGTAGTCGTTTACGCTCATTCTTCAACATGAAGGCGTGAAACTACGTCAAATCTGGATGATATCCCTTTCAATGGCCAATAGGGGTGCATAGGAACACAACGGTTTCAAAATAAGAGGCACTTCCTGATTGGATTTTCCTCAAGGTTTCGCCTGCAATATCAGTTCTGTTATACTCACAGACAATATTTTGACAGTTTGGAAACTTTAGAGTTTTCTATCCTAAGCTGTCAATTATATGCATATTCTAGCATCTGGTCATGAGAAATAGGCGGTTTACTTTGGGAATGTTATTTTTCCAAAAATATAAATAGTGCCTCCTAGTTTCAAGAGGTTAAAGGAACCTACCCTACACCATCATGACACTCATGGATCTCACAGAGGATCACCCCTACTCGGGACCTATCCCTATGGAACCTACCCTACACCATCATGACACTCATGGATCTCACAGAGGATCCCCCCTACTCGGGACCTATCCCTATGGAACCTATCCTACACCATATATTTACTACCGGTCGTTACACAATGGGCCTACTGAATAAACTCAGGCTTTCTAGGTCTGTATCCTATAATTGTTCGGCCTACAATTCTCATCTCCCCAAGATGTCAAAATGAGTTGAAACAGGTTTAGGAACTGTGCCTACCTAGTTTGTTGCCAGCTCCTGCTCCACTGATCCCAACTCTCTGGTTTGACTGTAAATCGTGGTGAATCCTGCCGACAACGCCAACTGTTCTAATTATTAGAGTAAGAACTCGACGGACACTGAAAGCTTAAACCAAGTTTTATTCTTCCCAAAAGATCGAACAACTGAAACGACAAAAACATGTTTACAATAGTGGTGGTATTTGTACCCCACTTTGGGCAGAGTCTCCTCCTCACTAAACATTATCTTTATTGCCTGGCAAACTAAGTGATACGGGCAATAAACTTTTTTCCTTCTCCCTTAACGTGACCTGATCTCGACCCCCTTCATCACAAATCCATGGCTCTCTCCCCTTATCAATGTCTGCCATGTGATCGTTTTCCATACTCAGTACATTGCAAGCATAATTGCACCCACCATATACCTTCCCCCTACAGATAACCATTAACCTTTGGTGTAGCCCCACAGCTATGACACCCCTCAGGTCTCTCTAATGATTAATAACATTTAAAGTTCAGAAATCCATACCCTTCAGCTGACAGCCGTGGTATATCGGACCGTATAACACGGGTATGACAAAACATTCCTTCTTACCGTTCTAATTACATTGGTAACCAGTTTATAATAGCAATAAGGAACCTCTGGGATTTGTGGTATATGCCAATATACCACGGCTAAAGACTGTGTCCAGGCACTCCGCGTTGCATCGCGCTTAAGAACAGCCCATAGCCGTGGTATATTGGCCATCTACCACACCCTCTCGTGCCTTATTGCTTGAATAACCCCTCCTTGTCCTCCCTAGGGTTGCGTGGGGCGATGACTTTTGCCCTCTCCATCCGGGACACGGCTACCTACGCCCGTCAGATGATGTTCACAACCACCCTCCTCATCGTCTTCTTCACTGTATGGGTCTGTGGAGGCGGAACCACCCAGATGCTTTCCTGCCAGCACATACGGTAGGTCCACCATGGGGGTCGAAAGTCCAAGTTTGGGGTTGTTGGTGTATGTCTTTTTTTTGCCTTCAAAATGAACCTTTTGTTGTTTTGATGTTTATTCTAATTTAGGATATACACAGCACGTAGAGTTGTCTGTCCAGTTTCAGTATGATCGTCTGTGAACACTGATCTGGTAGACTCATTTGTGTTTCTGCATTTCTAACAGTGTGGGTGTAGATTCGGATGCAGATAACTCAGTGAGTATTAAGCCTATGAATATTGAGTTATTTGACTCGCCTGCTGTAATCCATCTGATTTAATGTAGTGCTGTTGTTTTGAGTGGATCTCTGTATCTGTCTTTTCTTTGACTCTTGTCTCCTCAGATGAGCATGACAGAGGGATCAGAGCGGCGGAGCACCAAACACGAGAGTGCCTGGCTCTTCAGGATCTGGTACAACTTTGACCACAAGTATCCTTTGGTGTCACTCCCATCAGCACACAGCAGATGGCACTCCAGTGACATTCATTTCAAAGCATTTTTTGTTCTCTATCCAGTTGTTCTCTATGAGTATAAAACCATGATTTTCCCTGATTGACTGACCTTCATGTCTTAAAGTAATGATGGACTGTCGTTTCTCTTTGGTTATTTTAGCTGTTCTTGCCATAATATGGACTTTGTCTTTTACCAAATAGCCCTATCTTCTGTATACCACCCCTACCTTGTCACATCACAAGGCACACCTGTTAATTGAAATGCATTCCAGGTGACTACCTCATGAAGCTGGTTGAGAGAATGCCAAGAGTGTGCAAAGCTGTCATCGATGCAAAGGGTGGCTACTTTGAAGAATCTCAAATATAAAATCTATTTTGATTTGTTTAACACTATATATATATATATATATTTGTTGTTGTTGTGATGTATTCACTATTATTCTACAATGTAGAAAATAGTCAAATTAAAAACTCTTGAGTGATTAGGTGTGTCAACTTTTGACTGGTATGGGGTATTATTTGTGGATTGATTAGGGGGGGAAACAATTTAATACATTTTAGAGTAGTGCTGTAATGTAACAATGTGGGAAAAGTAAAGGAGTCTGAATACTTTCCAAATGCACTGTATACAGTATGTGGGCTTAATTTCTGCAATAACATACTAGCCTATAGCAGTGGAGGCTGGTGTATTGAGGAAGAGGAGTATGGTACACCTATACTAAATCTCCATTCCGTATTTGAGCAGTTTGTTTTGATTCTCTGTGACACAGTTGAGGCCTTGACTGTAACCCCTCTCCAGCTACCTGAAGCCCATCCTGACCCACAGCGGCCCTCCTCTCACCGTCACCATGCCTGCCTGCTGTGGACCACTGGCCAGATGCCTCACCAGCCCACAGGCCTACGAGGTCAGTCCCCACAAACCATGTGTTCCTATTAACCCGGTGACCCTGTTAGGGTGGTTATGGTAATAGCGATGACATGTAGTGTTTTCTTCTTTGTCTTAATGGGTATCACAATGGATCACGTACCGATGAATGTACTCAAATGAAGAGTTGCCTGTTTCATAAAAGCTAAAGAATTAGTTCAGTTATAACAGGAGTGTTTGATCCGTTAGAGCTAGTTGTGACCTTTTCTTAAATGTTCCTTTCTCACTTTCCTGCAACCAGAACGAGTGCCAGCTGAAGGACGATGATTCGGACCTCATCCTGACGGACGGGGACATCAGCCTGACCTACGGTGACATCACGGTGAGCACGGACGCCAGCGGCGCCCACATCAGCGCCGGGCCCGCAGGCACCACCTCCGCCGTCATCTCCGCCGATGACCTGGACCGCGAGCTGACGTACGGTGACCACGAGCTGGTGATGAGGGGCACCCGCCTGGTCCTGCCCATGGACGACTCCGAGCCCCCCCTCGCGGACCCCCGACACCGTATGCGGATGTGAGGCGAAAGAGAGGCCAGATGACCAATTCACTCTCCGTCCTGCTCACCTTAATCTGCAGGAATGAGATCAACTAAGATCAGCAAGAGACTGGTCTCTCTCTGTCTGTCTGTTTGTCTCTCTGACTGTGCCTGTCTGTCTTTCTCTGACTGTCTTTCTCTCTCTCTTTCCTTTTCTCTCATACCGCTCATCACCTCTTTCTCACTCTCGTTCCTCTTTGAGTTTCTCAAGTGGCTAATCCATGTCTCTACCTCATTCTTGTTTGCTCATTTGTACTCCTGTTGCCATCACTGTAATATCAAGTATTTATTCATGTTTTCTTTTGATTTGGTTAAACCGATAGCTTTTCTCAGTTTGTCTTCTAATAGGATCACGTGGCAATCTTGTCACAGTAGCGTTGTAGAGGACTCAATACGAGTCTATGCGCATGCATTAGTCTATGTGTGGAGGTCACAGTACAACAGCTAGTTTGTCTCTGTATCACACGGTGTGTAATAACGGTGACATGCTAACTGTGCATGCTAAATTGTGCATCCTTTTTCTATGCGTGGGGAGTGAGAAGGTTGAGAGGCTGATTTTGAGTGTGTAGCCTTGTTTTTGGGTCTGATCCTGAATGTTACTGCCTTCTCTGTGTGATCCAAGGCATGCTGACTTGATTTAATGGCTCTGCGTTGCATTTTGTTGTTATGTGAATACGGTTACAATCAAGTGCCTCAGTGACCACTGTAGTTTTATTTTCCCTTTTTAGAAGTAATACACTCCTCCGTCCACATGGTGGCGACGTTTTCTATGGGTGACGGGCTGTCTGCGTTTGAGCCGTTGGGCTGTGGACTGTTACAATGTTAGAAGCCTGGTTGAATGACAATGGAAGGACAGTGGTTTAACCAGGCTAACAGTGTAGCCTGGCACACTGTCTTGGACTTCCCACAACGACCTTAGACTGTGACTTTGGGAGGGTTTGACACCTTACTTTAGAAGCTGATGTCACTCACCACAGATGCAGAAAGAAGGGCTGTCGTTTTGAATACCAGATCCAAATCTCCCGTACGGTGAAAGCTAGTGCCATTTTCTCCTGCATTGACATTTTATGAAAAGAGATAAGATACTTTGTATGTATTTTGCAACATACTATAAGTACTTTAGCTACATAACTCATTGTCACTGTAATTATACGATACTGTATGTGTAACATGGTGAATATTTGATATTAGGGACTGCAATGTTATCTTATCAAACCTACTGTGGACTTTCTATCTGTACTAAGCTCTTGCTTCCTACTGGCTAAGATCTATCTGGTTACTCACTGCGTTGAAGTAGTATACAGGGAACATGCTACAGTAGCTCTTGATCAAGGATCAAATTTGCTTTGTTTTTGTCAAATTTGTCTGGAATTTACATTTTGTGGATCAACAATGTTTAATCTATTCCTCATTTCTTATCCAATTCTATTTCAAATTGAATTTGCTTCATTTGGGATTATTTATGGGAATGGCCTGAGGTATGTCCGTGTCAAAAGATTGAGGGGCTGCACTGTATATACTGGACCGCAGTTCAACTGTTAACTGCCCTGAGTTACTGGTCTATTGGCTACATGGTCCCTGATACTGTATGATGTTGTGATGTCTCGCATAGTATGTAGAAATCCCTCACAACTTGAATAGGCAAGTTGGGGTAACATTTCGAATTAAATGATTCAGAATAGATATTTTGAGAAGAAAACGGAATGGTTGTGCAAAAGGAATTTGTGCTAATCTTTATTTGTGTAAAATAATTATACACTAGGTTTGTATTAGACTTACACTAGTCTAATGTATCCTATATGCCTCGCTGTATGGGGTTTGGCCTGATTTATAGCTGATGCCTGGCCTCTGAGTAGCTCTTCTAAGCTTCTTGTCTATATGGGCTCTGCCCTGTGACTGGTCTACGATCAGAGTGAGTAGCTCCTCTGAGCTGCTTGGATTCATGTGCTCTACCTGTTTGACTGTTCTGGGATCAGTGGTGGCTGTTAGTGTAGTGCAGCAGGAACTGTTGACAGGACACCTGCCTGGCAACGCACTGTTGATGTGGATGGAATCAGGCACTGTGCCAGACAACACTACAGATGAGGGAGGGAGTAGGAGAGCGAATGAGGCAGGGTAGGAGCTGAGGAAAGGGAGGTAGAGATGAATAGTGTACATTTTTTCCTAGACATGGCTTGGTCTTTCCCTCAGTGTTACCTCCTGCTGTGCAGGAACCTCTGACGGCACGTGTCTTCTCTCTTCGTTTTTATCAGGCATGCCTCTTGACACCACAATGTGCAGTTAATTATTTTTTTCCCCCCTTTATTTTCTGTTTGTTTTCCCTCTATATATTTTTTATTCTTGATTAAGAAGGGAAATAAGGCGAAAGCATTGAGGATGTTGCAGCATTTGCACTTGTCTTTTGAGAATCGTTTGTTTCATTTTGCTTCGATTGTCTTGCATGTGACATTTGTCCTACTTTTGAGCTGCTTTTAACTGGCTTTGAATTACACGTTGGGTTTATAATGAAATGAAAAGGAATTCACATGAATCCAGGAAAATGTGATCCATTTATGTACAGGTTATTATGGTCTATGTTACCAAGAGAAACAAGATTGGCCTCATTCCTATTCCATGCCATTGACTGTCTTCACAACAACAAAAAGGTCAAAAATCAGGAGTGTGTACCAGTCTACCACTGACAGATCTAATGTTGTAGGTCAAAAAAGCCCCTTGTAGGTCAACTTAAATTTGCCAGTACTGTTCTTACAGTATGTGTTCCATTTTTTAGTTGAACTGTCAATGGTAACTTGTAATTAACTTGTTGACACTAGTCTGAAGTAGCTGACCAAAGGGGCTTGTTGTGCTCTGTGTTTTCAGACTGTCCACTCTGTGTTTATACTGCTACTTCGCTGTGTGTGTGTGTGCGCATGTTGTCTACACCTATGCGTGTGTGTGTGTCTGCTGTAATGCGTGTGTGTGTGCCACACTGTGCTCCCCCAGTGTTGCAGGTACTGACTGTTTACATCTCTGTAAATATTCCTCACCTGTTCCAAGTTGCGTGCAAAATATTCAATAAACAGAATCCTGTGCTTTGGATTGAACCCCTCTGTAATCGTATCCTTATTGACTTGCTGATTTCACATCAACGTTATGATGTAGACACAATCTAGTTGGCCTCTGAGAATGTAACGTCAGCTAATAGCTAACCAGATCAAGTCTCTGATGCAGACTTCTCCAGTCCAGACCTTCCCCTAAGATTTGGCTGGAATAAGAACAGAACAAAAAACCTCTTAAATCATGCCAGTCATTTATCGACCAGCCTTGGCCTTCATCCCCTTTAGTACTGTATCACAATACCCTCTAGGATGGACAGCCTGAATCTCAAACCTACTTCTCTCCAGATCCTCTCATCAGAGACTGGTCCATCCTTCACCTGGACTGCCACACAGACTGAGGTGGGGTAAGGTTTCCTCCCTGGGCAGATGTAGGTATAGGGAGGTGTTCAGTACTCCTCCTCTGGCTATAGGTTTAGGAGTTGTCCCTGATTTAAAAACTAGAGTCCTATTTATTATTTTTCTGCCTAGGTCACATCGTTAGGAAACACTTTAAGCATTTGACTAGGGATGGACATTTCCCATTCACCTTTCCAGGCAGGAGATGTTTTCAGATGGGAGGCAACTCTCTTTACCGCCAGAGTGTTAGGCATTCTCCCTCCAGCACATTTCCTCAGTGTAGATCTGGTAAGAGGATGTTCCTAATATGGTCACAACTCTCCTAAAAAAATGATTGTTTGGTGTAAATATCAACTTTTTAAAGGGCAACGGGGACAACATGAGGATCTCCCAAGGGTCATTCACAATTTCTTGTGCTCTCTCTCTCTCACACACACACACACCTTTCAAACTGTTTGGGCATAGATTTGGAGCTTCTAATCTCTCCAGAAATGTCTCTCACTGTTGCTGCCTGTTATAGACCCTCCCAACTGTTCCATGGACACCATATGTGAATTGATTGCCCCCCATCTTCTGTTAGGTGACCTGTCTTACAATCTAAACTAGATGCCCTCAATCTCACAGAAATTATCAAGGAACCCACCATGTACAACCCTAAATCCGTAAACATGGGCACCCTCATAGATATTATTCTGACCAACTTGCCCTCCAAATACACCTCTGCTGTTTTTAAATCAGGATCTCAGCGATCACTGCCTCATTGCCTGCATCCGTTATGGGTCCGCGGTCAAACGACCACCCCTGATCACTGTCAAACGCTCCTTAAAACACATCTGCGAGCAGGCCTTTCTAATCGACCTGGCCCAGGTATCCTAGAAGGATATTGACCTTATATCGTCAGTAGAGGATGCCTGGTTGTTTTTTAAAAGTAATTTCCTCACCATCTTAAATAAGCATGCCCTTTTCAAAAAAATGTATTACTAAGAACAGATATAGCCCTTGGTTCACGCCAGACCTGACTGCCCTCGACCAGCACAAGAACATCCTGTGGCGTACTGCACTAGCATCGAATAGTCCCTGCGATATGCAACTTTTCAGGGAAGTCAGTGAACCAATATACACAGTCAGTTAGGAAAGCAAAGGCTAGCTTTTTCAAACAGAAATTGCATCCTGTAGCTCTCACTCCAAAAAGTCCATGGAGAATAAGAGCACCTCCTCCCAGCTGCCCACTGCACTGAGGCTAGGAAACACTGTCATTACCGATAAATGCACGATAATTTCAATAAGCATTTCTCTACGGCTGGCAATGCATTCCTCCTAGCTACACCAACCCCGGCCAACAGCTCCGCACCCCCCGCAGCTGCTTGCCCAAGCCTCCCCAGCTTCTTCTTCACCCAAATCCAGATAGCAGATGTTCTGAAAGAGCTGCAAAATCTGGACCTGTACAAATCAGCTGGGGTAGACAATCTGGACCATCTCTTTCTAAAATTATCCGCCGCCATTGTTGCAACCCCTATTACTAGTCTGTTCAACCTCTCTTTCGTATCGTCTGAGATTCCTAAAGATTGGAAAGCTGCCGCGGTCATCCCCCTCTTCAAAGCGGGTGACACTCTAGACCCAAACTGATATAGACCTATATCCATCCTGCCCTGCCTTTCTAAAGTCTTCGAAAGCCAAGTGAACAAACTGACTATTTCGAATCCCACCGTACCTTATCCGCTGTGCAATCCGGTTTCCAAGCTGGTCACGGGTGCACCTCAACCACGCTCAAGGTATTAAACAATACCATAACCGCCATCGATAAAAGACAGTACTGTGCAGCTGTCTTCATCGACCTGGCCAAGTCTTTCGACTCTATCAATCACCATATTCTTATCGGCAGACTCAACAGCCTTGGTTTCTCAAATGACTGCCTCGCCTGGTTCACCAGATAGAGTTCGGTGTGTCAAATCAGAGGGCCTGTTGTCCGGACCTCTGGCAGTCTCTATGGGGGTACCACAGGGTTCAATTCTCAGGCCGACTCTTTTCTCTGTATATATCAATGATGTCACTCTTGCTGCGGGTGATTCCTTGATCCACCTCTACGCAGACGACACCATTCTGTATACATCTGGCCCATCTTTGGACACTTTGTTAACAAATCAAACAAGCTTCAATGCCATATAACACTCCTTCCGTGGCCTCCAACTGTTCTTAAGTGCTAGTAAAACTAAATGCATGCTCTTCAACTGATCGCTGCCCGCACCCGCCCACCCGACTAGCATCACTACTTTGAACAGTTCTGAATATGTGGACAACTCCAAATACCTGGGTGTCTGGCTAGACTGTAAACTCTCCTTCCAGACTCATATTAAGCATCACTAATCCAAAATTAAATCTAGAATTGGCTTCCTATTTTGCAACAAAGCCTCCTTCACTCACTCTGCCAAACATACCCTCATAAAACTGACTATCCTACCGATCCTTGACTTCGGTGATGTCATTCACAAAATAGCCTCCCACACTCTACTCAGCAAACTCGATGCAGTCTATCACAGTGCCATCCGTTTTGTCACCAAATACCACCCACCCCTGCAACCTGTATGCTCTTGTCGCCAGACCCACTGGCTCCAGGTCATCTAATCAAATAAAATGTGATTTGATCTGAGCAGCTTACCGATCGCTGCAAATAGCCCATCCAACTACCTACCTCATCTCTATATTGTTTTTATTTACTTTTTTTTGCTCTTTTGCACACTAGTATTTCTACTTGCACATCATCATCTGCACATCTATCGCTCCTGTGTTAATTTGCTAAATTGTAATTACTTCGTTACTATGGCCTATTTATTGCCCTACCTCCTTACTCCATTTGCACACACTATATATAGATGTTTCTATTGTGTTATTACTGTACTTTTGTTTATCCCATGTGTAACTCTGTGTTTTTTGTCGCACTGTTTTGCTTTATCTTGGCAGGTTAAATAAAGGTGAAATAAAATGTAAGAATTCTTAAAAAACATACACCTCTAACAGAAACGTATCTCCTATATTTGGTGTGTGTGTGTGTGTGTGTGTGTGTGTTCAAAGTGAGCCTTTTGTCCCACGTCCCGCAACCCAAAAAATCATGTCCGCATTTTATCAAAAAATTCTGACACCACTAATTTACAAAAAAGGTAGATTTGTTCCGTATTTGTTAGGCATTCAGCGGAGAGGAAGAGGCAAATTTGTCCAAAATAAGCCCAATGCGTTTCTATGGGCTTCTTTTGGACCTAAGCTTTTCGCCTGCCTCCCCACCTTTGGGACGACGTCTACCCATTGTTAGGACGGAGACATGAGCATCTCGTCATTATATACAGATCTCTGTTTACAGTCTCGTTGCTCTTTTGACAAGATATATATCATAAGAATGTGCCACTGATGATGTTAATCACTTCTCCAATGGTTGTTGAAATCTGATATTCTGTGGAGTGCAAGGCGAGATGTAGGCCAATGTCATACCAATCACAAAATTCCAGCTAAATTTGGAGGACAGTTAAAAAAAAACATGCTTCTGACGAAGAGCTACAAAAGTAAATAAATAGCCTTATTAGACTGAAAGTATATATAAGGTGATTAAACTGACGCGGTACTGCCCCAAAAAACTATCCCGCCGAATGTCCCGCCAAATCGTCCCTTTGTCCTGCATTTGGGTATTTTAAATGTGTCATCCTGAATGGAAGACATAGCACACCTGTCTACGATTCTCCTGCATCTAGATTTGTGGGATTAATTGGCAGTATGGCAGGAACAGCTGTCATGCTTTGGGCTATAAAGGTTATAGAATCTCAATACAGATGCCCTTGGTATACAGGAAGACAATACCCTCACCTTCATCATCCTCATTAGCATACAGAGGAGGCTAAATGAATGGGTCTCATCATCATCCGTTTATGAAAGGAACGTGTCATGGTTTCTTGTTAGCATTGCCAAGTGGGAGATATGTATTTACTCTCATGTACTGTGTTGCTACTGTAGGTGCTGGTTTAGAACTAATTCATTCAGATGTTATTCTCTCTAAGGGTAGAGGACAGAAGCATTCTCTCCGTTATATAGTGTGTTTAATGTGTCTGCTTACGAGAGAGACAGGAAGAAAGAGAGAGTGTGTGAGACGACAGTAACCAGATCAGCCTTCACCCTCCCCTTCAGTAGAAATGAACACCAGCTCAGCATAAGCTCAGCTCACATACTTCTGGCCTGAGGTTTGAAAGACCCAGTCACCTATAAAACATTACAGACTCAAGTAGACCATATCTCTCTCACACACACACACACACACACACACACACACACACACACACACACACACACACACACACACACACACACACACACACACACACACACACACACACACACACACACACACACACACACACACACACACACACACACACACACACACACACACACACACACAACGAGTGCTTGTGACTACGAGGTTCCAGGGCCGGCGGCAGAACGAATCAGCTGGCCGGGCCTTTGATTTCCATAGGCGGGGCACGTTTTTGCACTGGACCTCCTATGTGTGCACTTGCTTGCATTTAGATTTGTTTTTATGGGTGTAATAGCAAAGACCATAGGCTGCTCGTGAGTTTCAAGTTTGGGGAAGCTTGCAATTTACCATTTCTACCGATCTGTGTGCCAGTTTATGATTATTTTGATATACGCATTTCCGTGGAACAGTTTCATTTCAATAATTACGTTTTAGTTTCTCAAAATCATTGTCATGTGGTTAATCATACAAGTCGGAAGTAAAATGATACAGGTCTAAAAGTTAAAAATCAACTATGGCAAGAGCACTACCCTCTGCCATATGGACACATTAACAATCTGTGACCCATTGGCGGCTAAAGAAATGAGGGCATAGAACTCAGAGATAGCCTATTGGCCAATGCAACAGTAGGCCTATAACTTCCATCATCAACTAAGTAAAATACATAGACCTAAAGCTGACAAATAAAAACAGTAGAAAATATCCTGATAAAAATTCTAGTTGCACAATCTCGCCTGTCTTCCTCTCTTTCTATCTGTTTTGACTTGAGCTATTGCTAGTGAAGTGCAACATTGTATTAAATCATCACTGGGTCCGGCCTGAAGCTGTAGCTGGCGAACTTGCATCGTTGTATCAACTAGCCTATTTCGGACCCTCAGAGTTTCCTGGGCCAGTGAGCTCAGGACAGACAACTGTTTTATTATGACGTTTCCACTGGATATGTAGGATCATCAGATCGTGATATGTTTCTCCTTCACACCGAGGCTTGGTGATTATCGAGGCCAGGAGTGTTGGAAAGATTTTTTAAACGCTGAGGAACTATCATTCGCAATGGATATTCAAAAAAACAGAATTCGTTGACTTTTGTGAGGCGAACAAAAAATGACTGAGAAGCTCAGCTAACAGGCTATGCGCACACTGCCTATAAAATGAGGTGGAAACTGAGCTTCCAAATGTATGACTATTAGAGACATATTTCCCTCAGATTACACAGATCCACAAACCCAATTTTAATAAACTCCCATATCTACTGTGGTTCTAAATCAATAGCTGTTTAGTGGTCTGAAAATGTTGGAAACATACATTTGCTTGACCATGCTCTAGGTCATATAACTGTCTGTTACTATACAGTTGAAGTCGGGAGTTTACATACACTTAGGTTGGAGTCATTAAAACTTGTTTTTCAACCACTCCACACATTTCTTGTTAACAAACTATAGTTTTTGACATTTACATTATTTCACTGATAATTCCCTGTATCACAATTCCAGTGGGTCAAAAGTTAACATGCACTAAGTTGACTGTGCCTTTAAACAGCTTGGAAAATTCCAGAAAATGATGTCATGGCTTTAGAAGCTTCTGAGAGGATAATTGACACCATTTGAGTCAATTGGAGGTGTACCTGTGGATGTATTTCAAGGCCTACCTTCAAACTCAGTGCCTCTTTGCTTGACATCATGGGAAAATCAAAAGTAATCAGCCAAGACCTCAGGAAAAAAAATTGTAGACCTCCACAAGTCTGGTTCATCCTTGGGAGCAATTTCCAAACGCCTGAAGGTACCACGTTCATCTGTACAAACAATAGTACGCAAGTATAAACACCATGGGACAACGCAGCCGTCATACCGCTCAGGAAGGAGACGCGTTCTGTCTCCTAGAGATGAATGTACTTTGGTGTGAAAAGTTCAAATCAATCCCAGAACAACAGCAAAGGACCTTGTGAAGATGCTGGAGGAAACAGGTACAAAAGTATCTATATCCACAGCAAAACGAGTCCTATATCGACATAACCTGGAAGGACTCTCAGCAAGGAAGAAGCCACTGCTCAAAAACCGCCATAAAAAAATCCAGACTACGGTTTGCAACTGCACATGGGGACAAAGATCGTACTTTTTGGAGAAATGTCCTCTGGTCTGATGAAACAAAAATAAAACTGTTTGGCCATAATGACCATCTGTTTGAAGGATAAAAGGGGAGGTTTGCAAGACGAAGAACACCATCCCAACCATGAAGTACTGGGGTTGGCAGCATAATTTTGTAGGGGTGCTTTGCAGGAGGGACTGGTGCACTTCACAAAATAGATGGCATCCTGAGGATGGAAAATGATGTGGATGTATTGAAGCAACATCTCAAGACATCAGTCAGGAAGTTAAAGCTTGGTCGCAAATGGGTCTTCCAAATGCACAATGACCCCAAGCATACTTCCAAAGTTGTGGCAAAATGGCTTAAGGACAACAAAGTCAAGGTATTGGAGTGGCCATCCCAAAGCCCTGGCCTCAATCCCACAGAAAATTTGTGGGCAGAACTGAAAAAGCGTGTGCGAGCAAGGAGGCCTACAAACCTGACTCAGTTACACCAGCTCTGTCAGGAGGATTGGGACAAAATTCACCCAATTTATTGTGGGAAGCTTGTGGAAGACTACCCGAAATGTTTGACCCAAGTTAAACAATTTAAAAGCAATGCTACCAAATACTAATTGAGTGCATGTAAACTTCTGTCCCACTGGGAATGTGATGAAAGAAATAAAAGCTGAAATAAATCATTCTGACATTTCACATTCTTAAAATAAAGTGGTGATCCTAACTGATCTAAAACAGGGGACTATTACTAGGATTAAATGTCAGGAATTGTTTAAAAAAAAGAGAGAGTTTAAATGTATTTGGCTAAGGTGTATGTACACTTCCGACTTCAACTGTATGTGCAATATCCTTTGTGGACTTCACTGGACAGAGGTTGCTATCCTGTTTTGTGTTAAAAGAAAGGTGTGGTTGAATTTATTCTGCCACTGTGTCTTATTGTCTCTGGCCTTTAGGCCTCTATATCATGGTGCAATTATCACACAGTGATTGGTAAACATTTGATCTCGATCACTTTCATGGGAATATGCATTTAGATCTTCTTGAATTACTGTTTCGTGAGCAAATTAGAGCAGACGGTATTATAAAACGGTAGAGCCTTCCTGCATTTTGTTTCAATCAAAGCACATTCTGCTTAGTTGCGCTCTGTTTTGATTTTTGGCAGCGTGAGATTTTTTTGGGACTATTCAGTTTCCCATCCTAAAATCTCAGAAGAAATTAGGTGGTGTTATTGATGTTACAGCAACGTTATATTATGCTAATATTTGGTTATGTTTTGTGGAATACTAATGAATCATTATGTGATCTTCCAAGACACTGATTTAGCTTGGATCTAACTTTCCTCAACAAGCACCATTGTGAGAGGTGCAGCACTAGCTTACACCTGCTGCACCGAACAAGCAATTGAAGCGCAATTAGCCTATACTATTGTTGCCTTGGTGATGCAGAAACGAGGGACCACAGGTTTGGCCGTTTTATGAAAATCTGGGAATATTTGGCCTAGGAAACATTTCTGCTTGGTCTCAGGGAATGTAAAATAGTTAGGAAGGGAGACTTTTCAAACACGATTGAGTTTGAGTGAAGTAGCAGCAAAGATGTTGAATGAGAAACTACCACATCCTTATGATATATATGTTTTCATTCGCGAAACTTGACCGCAAGAGACAGGTTGGTTGTCTGACTGAAATATGGGACAAATCGACCTTTTTTTCTAAATGAGTGGTGTTTGAATTTGTTGATATAATGTGGGACATGTTTGTTTGGGACAAAATGCGGGACTGTCCGCAAAATGTGACATGTGGTCACCCTAAATAGGACCACTGGGAGAGGGGTGTCTGCTCCCAGGGAATTCCATCCATGTACTGTTAGTGATGCCAATAGTAAAGCCAAGCCATTTCGATCTTTGTTGCTAGAATTGAGCTTTTGATATAAAATAATATAAAATATGGTTATCCTTATGTCATTGGCACCTCACAGTTTGATAAGATACAACGTCTGTGGTTCTAATGTATCAGCAAAATTATTTACCTGTGTTATTCCTTTGTAGTAACAGTTGCAGGCTTAAGGAGGGTGAGTAAGGATACAAGTACTGTATTTACTTTTGGCTTAGTGTGACTCATCTTGTTGCAATCTCTCTCAGCAAACGATATTCATTACCAAAGAAGGAGGTGAGCATGCACTGGGGAATACTTAGCATACATATGGATAATATAGATGACATATAAATGTCACGTCAAACATCTCCATCCTAAATACATTTTCTGGACAGCACAAGACATCCTCTTCTGAATGCAATTAAATCGAGATATGTAATGAAAATAGCTTAGGCTACGCTAAGAGTTGCACACCACACTAAAACATTGCAAACTTATATTGCGATTGCTTGATTCATATGCCTGATCTCAAGGAGCAGCCTGTTGTTAAGCAGAAGCTCTTTCTTGATGCTTTTGAATTCTACAGTATTGCTTCCATTACCTCCAGTACTAACCAGTGAGAAGTTGAGATCCTAACAGCTACATCTTATAAATTCCTGGATGAGGTCATTGTTGATATTAACATAGAGGTTTGGATCATATCCTGCTGTGTTTTTTTTTTCTCGTTTGAGCTCCACTTGCTTTTAAAGGAGCGTCAACGGCGCGTCTGGTACCTCGGCTAAAAACGTACTGTTGGACGCATCACTGTGGAGAGAGGAGGGTGCATATTTTACGCTTGGAGATAGGTGAGTGAAATTACATTTTTGAGAATTAAAAAACAACTCCAAACCTAGTAATATTCGTTTTTAGTTTTGCGATAAAGTTTATCTTTGACTGGGAAAATTCCAGCGGACCAGACTGTTTATGCGAAAAAGTTCAACTTTTTTGTTATATATTTCTTTACTCCCCTTTATGTCTATGACTTGAGTAAATGTTTAAATCACATTTGTTGTGTTTTTGTTCAATTCTTACTTTGGGTCCGAGCAACAACAAAAAATGGACACAAGGTGCATGTGCATTTGGGCACATTGAATGCTGGTGTACATAATTCAATTCCACGTAGTTGGCACCAGTAGCTTTAAAGAGGTCTGATAAGGAAGGCTGGAATTTTAATAGTCAGTGATATGAAGTAAAGTCCCATCCCTGGAGGCTTGTGATGTTTTTATTCTTAGTGCATTTTAGCCTATTGGCAATTATTCATCTCAAGTATATTTTTTTAAGAAGCTGTTGCAGTACATTTTGTGGACTGAAAATGTATAGATTTTCAGATAAAACCAAAGATCTGTGAGTGAAGCCAGTTTTAATGGTTTAAAATGAGCAGTTTGGTACATGTACTAGTGCTTATAATTTCAAGTTTTATAGTTTACTGACATATGCAAAAATAACTAACTGAAAACCATTTTATTTACATTTTGTGTTCTGTACACTGATGATGTCATCTATTCAATCAAACCCTGAAACCGGCCTTCTGGCATAAGTCAAAAGCAGCATTTGTCTTCCTCAAGCAAAATATTGTGTACAATGGGACTCACAAAAAAACTGTACTGAATATAATGTTGTTTTGGACATATCCAATAGTCAAAATGTGGTATCCAGTATTAACTGAATAGGGCCCTGGCCCCATGTCTACATCAACAGTGCTCAACAATACCATAATAACAGTAGCCTACCTCCCGCCAGTGGGTTATTCAAGGTCAGCCCAAAAACCCTTTACAAAACACACAGTACAATAGGTTGCCCTTAGCCCTGCTACACTTTACTAGTTAAGCCAGCTGCCAAGCCAAATGTATGATGTCATTTTCTCCCAGCAGCAGCTTCTGAACACCTGGGGAGGCCCCTCCTCCTCTAGTGTGACTGGCTCTCATTGTGCCAATGACATCACCATTTTAGGCAATAAAAGCCCAAACTATTTTTTGTTTGGATTGGGTTCAGTGCCCATAGCTTTTCATAATATGGTACATGCATTATATGGTACTTTACAGCACACTCCTTGTCTCTAACCAGACTGATTGATTCAGTCCTGTTTCAGTCCATGTGAGCATTTGTGCATCGTGAAGAATGTGTTCATGCAAAGTTTAATCTGATCAACCAGTCATATAGTGAAATATCAGCCTGGCTCACCAGCAACAGCAGCAGGACCCAATGTTTGCAGACATAATGCCCATTGGAACACATTGTGACATTGATTATGTTAGATCAGAGGGCTCAGCTACTGGAGGGCCTTGTGTTTCCTGTATGGTCCACATCAGTCCCAGGGACACCTGGCCTTCTGCCCAAGAAGACAGCCTCTGGAGCATCAGTGTCCTCTGTTTACTCTCACTGCGTGTGTGTGTAGGCTTGCGCCTGTGTGTACTTGTTGGTTAAGGGGCTTTTAAGTAAGCATTTCACTGTTGTATTCAGCACACGTGACAAATAACATTTGATTTGAAGTGTGTGTAGATGAGTGGAGCATATGAAATAATGATACAGCACGCTCACTAGCTTTTCAGCTGACTGCTGGGTAGATCCTAATTAGGCAATGTAGTGTGTCTGACTGACCGGCTGGCTGTGAGGGAAGCAACATTGTCTCCAGTGGAGGCAGAACTGTACCTCCCTGCCTGACACATTTTACATTTTGGTCATTTATCCAGAGCGACTTACAAGAGCAATTGGGGGTAAGTGCTTTGCTCAAGGGCACATCGACAGATTTCGAACCAGATTTTGGGGATTCAAATCAGCGACCTTTCAGTTACTGGCCCAACGCTCTTAACTGCTAGGGTACCTACCACCCATCTCCACATCCACACCTCCTTGTGTTGTTGTTACAGAGAAAGAGAGAGAGAGCTCATAACCCTCTCCCAGACCATCTTTCCAATTGGCAGAAGTACTGTGTGACTCTCCAAATGACTATGAATGTAACCATATTTTGCAACTTGGGGCTCACCACTTTTTAAGGGCGGTTGGCGGGCTTATAGGGAGGGATGAAGTGAGTGTGTCTTTCTTTTAAGAGCTCTTTCCATCGTCCTACTTGACATATACTGGGGATAGACTCCTCAATCTATCTTTATAAACAGAGCAGACTGGGCTATTGGTGCAGTTTACTTTTGGAGAGATTCAGAGAGCTGTGAGTCATGCAGAAGAAATGGGAGCTCGAAGTGTTGGCCGGCCCACTGTGAAATCCTTATCAGTGTGTGTGTGTGTGTGTGTGTGTGTGTGTGTGTGTGTGTGTGTGTGTGTGTGTGTGTGTGTGTGTGTGTGTGTGTGTGTGTGTGTGTGTGTGTGTGTGTGTGTGTGTGTGTGTGTGTGTGTGTGTGTGTGTGTGTGTGTGTGTGTGTGTGTGTGTGTGTGTGTGTGTGTGTGTGTGTGTAGCTCAATGTCATGGAAGGGAGGGGGGTTGAGGGGTGGTGAATGGAAAAACACATATCCCCCCACACCCCCTCTTGTTTGGAAACACTGCTGCCCTCGATTGACACATAGGACCGAGAATACATGTGTGGTTGTCTAAGGGGTAGTAACCTTTGTATGCAAGTGTGACGGGGATATCATGTCAGTGTCATGTCCGGTTGCGAGATGAGGATGTGGGCATATGATCACGTCAGACTTGTTGACAAAATGGCTCCTTGTGTCCACTCAGAAATCACACATATTTGACCCAGGTCTGTCTCCACCTTCACCTCTGTTGTTGCTAGGGAACATGTGTTGATATAGTTCTGTGTCTGTGTCACTGTGTCTGTGTGTGGTGGTGAGTCAGTAATACAATAGTTCGCCCCTGAGATTAGACGGCCTTATCACCGCCCTTACCACTGACCAGGACCAGGAACGGATGGTGACAGAGTCACAACAGAACTCAGAGAGACAGACAGAGGGAACATTCTGAGAAATTACCCGTTGGATAGGCTGTCCTTTTGTTTCTGTCGGTGCTATTTCAACCGTCCATTAACTAATTTATCACGATTAGAGGCTGACATTTTTTTCCAGAGAGGTGGTCATTGAGAATGTGTTATTTAAGCAATAAGGCCCGATGGGGTGTGTTATATGGCCAACATACCACGGCCCAGGGCTGTTCTTAGGCACCACACAACATGGAGTGCCTGGATACAGCCCTTAACCGTGGTATATTGGCCATATACCACAAACACAGAGGTGCCTTATTGCTATTATAAACTGGTTACCAAAGTAATTAGAGCAGTAAAAATACATGTTTTGTCATACCCGTGGTATACAGTCTGATATACCACGGCTGTCAGCCAATCAGCATTCAGGGCTCGAACCACCCAATTTATAATGACAACTTAAACACAGTCACACAAGATGAATAATGCATGTTGCCAGTGGATGTCAGTGTTTCTGTAACACATGGGGGACCATTTGTGCTGTAGGGTAGGTTATCGACAGATCTATGAACTGTGATAAAACCACAGACATTGTACCAGTGATATAGCTGTCTCACAGGGCTATGGTGATCTTAGGTTGTGTCTGTACACACTGTACACTAGGCTGTACAGTAGAAGGGGGGTCGGCATGTTCTAATGACCCAATCAGGACCTACTCCTGCATCTGGTCAGGAAGTCCACTCCAGACTTCCTATGTTTTCCTACCTCTCTAATCCCACTGGTAACATGTGCAATACGACTCTGTCTGGTTAGATATATGATGTTTATGCACAGAGGTTTTCAAATGATGTCATGATCTACTACCACCACCACTACTACTGAACGGCTGCCAGGTTATCCTCTGAACAGTTCTTTTAATCTCTGCCAGGGAGCATAAAGACTGAGAACAATAGCGTTTCATGCAGTGGAGTGCTAGGAAGCATTGAAGGACAGGAAATCTGCGGTGCAGAGAGTGTAGAGTCCCGATATCTGTGTCCCAGTTGGATAGGTAGATACACTGTGACATGGACACAGTAGATTAGAAAGACAGAGAACTGAATGTAGTCAACCTATTCTCCTACAGTATGGCACATGTATTGTCAACATTTGAACACTTCGGTGTGTATGGCTATTGGCTAACTAACTCCTATCAGTTTCCATCTTTAGATTGGAAAAGGTATGTGTGGTTCTTGTGTGGTTTGTTGTTGCTGATGGAGCCAGGGTGAGTGTGTGGTGCTATTTCCGTCCTGTTTAAAGGCAGTACCTAAGGGACTGGCAGGCGGGCATGCATTCCTCTGCCATTGTCTACTAGGAGAAGAGACACAGTCTCAATAGCAGTACCCGCAAATGAGCCTGTCACACCGCTGTCAGCATTCCAAACACGCATGTGTACAGGGACATGCACGGACACATGCACAAACACACAGATTTATATTGTCAACACAACAACTGCCTGTTACAGAGGGAGGGGGAGATGGAGGGAGAGAAGAGAGAGATATTGAGAAAGGATAAAGAAAAAGAACAACTGAGGGAGGCCGTACAAGGGAGAAAAGGACAGGGGTGACAATAATGGGGGGGATGAGTGTACTAAACAGAGAACAGGAGACAGGGCTCTTACTCAGGGGACTTAAAAGGGCCATCTGTGATTGCCACATCAATTTGTGGATTTTCAAATGTATTATATATGATTTATACATGCCTCATGAGCTTACCTCACCTGTCCTACCCCATCAAAACCCAAAATATAAGCTTTCTCTGTTTGTAAACAATGTCAATGTAAAAAAACACTGAATAGACTTCAAATATGGCTATTCAGTGAAATCAAAATATTTTGATTTCATGCATGGTCAGCTCTTGCGTCCATAGCTCGGTATATGAATTTGAGTGGTTACATTTTTCCAAACCCATCCAGTAGCTTTTTATTAAAACAGTTGCAGGGACTCACTGATCTACAGATGGCCCCATTAAGTGGTGTGTTGTGGTGTCCATGATACCTACCTGATCATACATGTTACTCTGTGGGTTTAGTTTAACTGAGGGACAGGTGATTTAATCCGACAGGCAACAAAAGAACAAATAATAAGTTCAAACCTCAGTAATGGGAGAACACACAAGCCTCCACTACTTTGTACTCTCTCCACAGGATCGGTTGTCCTCTGGCTTATTCTCCTGGTTGACATGGATTTCATCCCAAATGGCACCCTATATTCCCTATATAGTGCACTGCTTTTGACCATTGTCCATAGGGCTCTAGTCAAGTGTAGTGCACTGCGCAGGAGATAGGATGCCATTTGGGAGAAACACAGGGAGAAGGGCTGAGACATGGTAGACTCATTAGGGCAAGTAAACAATGGGGATCATGGGTCTTTACTCGGGTCATTGACTTGATGATGTCTTGATTATTTAATCCCGTTCCCGTCATTACCTCCCATACTTTCCTGTTCATTTCGTGTGTGTGTGTGTGTGTGTGTGTGTGTGTGTGTGTGTGTGTGTGTGTGTGTGTGTGTGTGTGTGTGTGTGTGTGTGTGTGTGTGTGTGTGTGTGTGTGTGTGTGTGTGTGTGTGTGTGTGTGTGTGTGTGTGTGTGTGTGTGTGTGTGTGTGTGTGTGTGTGTGTGTGTGTGTGTGTGTGTGTGTGTGTGTGTCTAGAACCACACTTATGTGAGGCATTATGAGGTCCCTGGCAATTCGCAGCCCTAATATTAACATGGCAAAAGTCGTGGCAAAATATGTAGAATTGCAGGAAATTCGCTTTTAAGCTGCAACAATCTCTCTCCACCCCATGACAAAGTGGATAGAATTGCAGGAAATTAGCTGTTAAACTGATTTTCTTTTCTCTCTTCCCAATGGCAAAATGAGTAGAATTTAATGAAATTTGTTACAAAATGTATTTTTAAACTTTGATTTTTTTTCTCCACCGTGAAGACGGGCCAGGAAAAGGTTTTGCCCGCGAGGTGCCCCAACCAAATCTCCCTTAAGGCCCCCAGAAGGCTAGGACAAGCCCTGGCTACTGGTATAATGCATTTAGTTAAGAGAGTTAAGTAGTTTAACTGCACAAATATATTGATTGCACAAATCCGTTGTCTGCATGTGTGGGTATGGATGTGGGTACGCAGACCCGCAAGCCACTGCGGTCCCTCATGATGAGTTCATATTTTTTGTGTCCCATCCCAGCTCTATGGTGTATAGTTCCTTTTGAGTTACAAAATAAATCCCTCTTACTGTGAACAGCTTCGCTCCTTTCAAGGAAATATTTTCACTGAGACACCAAGGTCACAGAGAGGTATTCAACATTGGAAAAAAAGTGTTTGAAAATGTCTCTCTCTTTTTTTCTCCTTTGGATCTTAAATGCATCTTGTGTTTGTGCCTTGAAGAACGTTGTCTGGGAGCACTTCAGAGCATAGTTTCTAGAACACATAATCGGGTTATGTAAATACAGACACACACAAATGCACGCAGAGACACACACGCAGACGCAACATGCACGCACGCACAGACAGACACACACACACACTCTAAGTGTTGATGGTAATATAAACAGCGTTACTAAACAAACTAACCATAAATTATGGCTTGATTAATACACTGCACAATGTCTTTCAGCACTTTCACTGAGTAATGATATCAGCTTGCTGGTCGGTTGCAGTGTTGCACTCTCTCAGCCACTGTCTCAATGTTAATATAATGTATATATTATATATAAAAAATAACATAGGGGGCAGTGGGGGTATCTGTTGCCTCTGATGTCCCATCCATGGTATTGGCTTTCTCTGTCCATCTCCCCCCCAACACTATATTCTTCTGATACAAATCCTAAAATGGAATGGATAGTTCATGGTTGGGTTTGGGTGTGGGGTTAGGGGGTGGCTCTGGACGTCAGGCTGTGGGTCAGAGGGGGTGTATATATAACCCATACCTTGGTGGGGTGTGTGGTCTTCTCCTTTCTCCCTGCGTGGATGCTACTCTCTCCTCCGGTTCTTTTATTTGTCTTTCTCCTCTCCTTACCTGGACCTAAACATGGCTTACAGACTTTCAGGTAGCTAAAGAAATAGGCTGATGTAGTGTGGGTTTGCATTGTGATGGATGCTTGTCTTGTTCATATGGGTTCAATCCATTACTGATACCTGGTGCTGAACTAGTGGTGGTGGTTTGGTTTGGGGAGATTTTCTTAAGTTTGGTCAAAGACACTGGCTCGTAGGTTGTGGAAAGTTCCTCTTGGGCCTTGGCTAAAAATATGGGTTTGTTTGGTGCGTCAGAAAGGACATTTTGTGAGGAACCACTACTCTGGAGTTCATTTTCTAATTATTGCATTTTTGGTGGAAAGGAAGCTTAGGCCTTATGACACCACAGAGGGAGCAGAGGTCCATCGAGTAAGTTGGAAAAAAAATCTGGAGAAAAGTGATGGTTTGAGCTTTTTCAAGGCAATGCTATTTACAGCTGGATTGATGCATCTGTATCGTGGAAATGAAGTCCTTGGGACAGCATCATTTAGGCTGTAAGTAGTGGATCAAATATGATTCACTCAATATTTTTTTATTGGGTACATTTCAGGTCAGACAGAGATATCACATGGTAGATACTATACATTCAGTGCCTTCAGAAAGTACTCAGACCTCTTGACTTTTCCCACATTTTGTTGTGCTACAAAGTAGTATTAAAATGTATTTAATTGTCATTTTTTTTGCAACAATCTGCATAAAATACTTTAGAACGTCAAAGTGGAAGAAAAAAATGTAACTAATATATCTTGATTAGATAAGAATTCACCCCCCTAAGTCAATACATGTTAGAATCACCTTTAGCAGCGATTACAGCTGTGAGTCTTTTGGGGGTACGTCTCTAAGCGCTTTACACACCTAGGATTGTGCAATATTTGCCCATTTATTATTTTTAAGCTCTGTCAAGTTGGTTGTTGATCATTGCTAGACAGCCATTTTCAAGTCTTGCCAGAGATTTTCAAGCTGATTTAAGTCAAAACAAGGCCACCCAGGAACATTCAAGGTTGTCTTGGTAAGAAACTGTAGTGTAGACTTGACCTTGTGTTTTAGGGTTATTGTCCTGCTTAAAAGTGAATTAATCTCAGAGTCTGTAGGAAATCAGACTGAACCAGGTTTTCCTCTAGGATTTGACTTGTTCTAAGCTAGATTCAGTTCAGCATTTCTTTCTGATGACAAGCATACTCATAACTCCCAAGTGGCGCATTGGTCAAGGCACTGCATCTCAGTGCTAGAGGTGTCTCTACAGACCCTGGTTTGATTCCAGGCTGTATCATAACCGGGCGTGATTGGGAGTCCCTTAGGGCGGCGCACAATTGACCCAGCGTCGTCCAGGTTAGGGTTTGGCCGTCATTGTAAATAAGAACCTAGTTAAATAACATTTACAAAATAACAATGCAGCCACCTCCATGCTTGATTGTTTGTAGAGTGGTACCCAGTGATGTGTTGGGTTGCATTTGCCCCAAACACTGTATTCAGAACAAAAAGTGAATTCCTTTGCCTCATTTTTTTTTGTTGCATTATTACTTTAGTACCTTGTTGCAAACAGGATGCATGTTTTGGAATATTTTGTATTCTGTACAGGCTTCCTTATTTTCACTCTGTCATGCAGGTTAGTATTGTGGAGTAACTACAATGTTATCGATCCGTCCTCAGTTTTCTCCTATCACGGCCATAATTCTCTGCAATCGTTTTAAAATCATTGGCCTCATGGTGAAATCCCTGAGCATTTTTTCTTCCTCTACAGCAACTGCATTAGGAAGGACGCCTGTATCTTTGTATTGTCTGTGTGTATTGATACAACATCCAATGCCCATTTAATAACTTCACCGTCCATGCTCATTTTATTTTTAACGAATCAATCATTTGGTGCCCTTCTTTCTGAGGCATTGAATCCGTTTGAATCTGTGCATGAAATTTGCTACTCAACTGAGGGACCTTACAGATAATTGTATGTGTGGGGTACAGAGATGGGCTAGTCATTCAAAAATCATGCTAACCACTATTATTGCACACTTGTGAGATTTGTTAAGCAAATGTTTACTCCTGAACTTATTTAGGCTTGTCATAACAAAGGGGATGAATACTTATTGACTCAATATATTTCTGCTTTTCATTTGTTTATTTAATTTGTACAAATTTCAAAATTCCACTTTGACATTATGGGGTATTATGTTTAGATAAATTTAATACATTTTATATCCAGGCTGCCGCAACAAAATGTGGAAAAAAGGTCAAGGGGTGTGCATACTTTCTGAAGGCACTGTAGCAGTTGATCTTACCTCCATAACCCCCTCTCTGGGGTCCGTTTGGCTTTGATCTGCCATCAGTAAGCCATCCGTGATCAATGCTAATGAGAGCCAGGCTCTGTGAGGCTATCCCTGGCATCCTGGTTCACCACTCACCGTGCTCTTACTCTGACCTTTCCACTGTAAAGTGTTTCTCCCTCCCCAGGGACCAAAGTGGTGTACTCCAACCCCTCCTACAAAGAGTGCTGGTGCATATCATGGCTGTTTCTGTGGAAGCAGCTGTGTGATTGGCAGTAGCTGAAAGGCTTAGCGTTTAATCACAGTGCTCTTTTATTAGGCACATCTAGACCCACAATGGTCACGGTGACACAGTGGCATGCACAGTGTCCTCAAAAGTCAATCATCTGACTTTGTGGGCCTAGGTGTCCCTGACATACGGGCACAGTGCTTACACACTCAGAATGGAATGTATGGTTAGTGTTGGATTTGGGCTTCTGAGACTGTGATACCTTGATACCCTACTGCCTCTAATCTAGCCATTGATCCGGTCCTGCCAATTGGATTCTATTGACCTGATCCCGACTGGCTTGTACCACTGAGATAAGAATGGGGATGACTCACCGGTGGCTCTGTATATAGGGGCTCAAGCCAGGCTGCCTCCTTTATCCCTCTGGCACAGTGAAGACGGGCCTCTCTTTCCCCTCTTGTACAAATCTATCCGAATCTATCCACATATCACAGCGGCTCTAACTCATCCCGTTCAGTTCACCACACTCACTGTTGACCACATCCCCAGGCCACTCGAAGAGCACCAATTGGCACTCATCAATAATTGCAGTGTTCCCACGGCTACCAGGATATATTGTCATTCCATCATTAGTATTTCCCCCCATTGCTCTCATTGTATTAAAAAGGTTTAAGATACTTGAGTGCTCACAATAATATCACATCTGTTGTCTCATTAATCAGAGATATTTTCGTGAAGACGGGTTGGTTGTTTAGCAACAAAACCAACACATGCACAACTATGGGGCAAAACAGACAGAGTTGGCTTAGATTGTTGACAACATGTAAACTGTATTTTGCCTCCAATGTTTATTGAAAATATAAATACATTTGCACAATCATCACTTCTCTCAAATAAGGAGATGATCGGGAACTACAGGAAAAGGAGGACCGAGCACGCCCCCATTCTCATCTATGGGGCTGCATTGGAGCAGGTTGAGAGCTTCTAATTCCTTGGCGTCTTCATCACTAATAAACTAACATGGTCCAAGCACAGCAAGACAGCCGTGAAGAGGGCACGACAAAACCTATTCCCCTTCAGGAGACTGAAAATATTTGGCATGGGTCCTCAGATCCTCAAAAAAGGTTATACAGCTGCACCATCAAGAGCATCCTGCCGGGTTGCATCACTGCCTGGTATGGCAACTGCGCAGCCTCCGACCACAAGGCACTACAGAGGGTAGTGCGTACGGCCCAGTACTGGGGCCAAGCTTCCTGCCATCCATGACTTCTATACCAGGCAGTGTCAGAGGAAGGCCCTAAAAATGGTCAAAGACTCCAGCCATCCTAGTCATAGACTGTTCTCTCTGCTACCGCACGGCAAGCGGTACCGGAGCGCCAAGTTTGGGTCCAAGAGGCTTCTTTAATAACTCTACCTACATGTACATATTACCTCAATTACCTCGACTAACCAGTGCCCCCGCACATTGACTATGTACCGGTACCCCCGGTATATAGCCTCGCTAGTTGACTGCTATTTTGGATGCAGTAATTGCAGAATAACTGCAGTGTACTGCAGTTATACTGCCCTCTAATTGCATTTATACTACAAAATTACTGCAGTAAAAAAGTGTTATTTTGGATGCAGTATTTGCAGCATACTGCACTCTAATGAAGTAATAAGGCACGAGGGGGTGTGGTATATGGCCAAAAAAACACGGCTAAGGGATGTTCTTAGGCACGGCGCAACCCCCGAGGTGCCTTATTGCTATTATAAACTGGTTACCAAAGTAATTAGAGCAGTAAAAATACATGTTTTGTCATACCCGTGGTATACAGTCTGATATACCATGGCTGTCAGCCAATCAGTATTCAGGGCTTGAAACACCAAGTTTATAACTACAGTTATATTGCAGTGTACTGCAGTTATACTGCACTCTGACTGCAATATTTTTCCTAAGGGCAGTGTTGTGGAGTAGTGAACTACATGTAGTTCAACTAGTAATTTAACTCATTTCTGCAGTAGCTTGGTGGTAGTTGAACTAAATAAAATCTAGGTAGTGTTTTCACTAGTTAATTGCTTACTACTGGAACTACACACTACTTTTAATGCAAAAAGCAGAGAAAATATGGGTGAAGTGGGCCACAATTTACATTCTATAAACATATGACCCCAAAGGGCTCGGTCTTGCAATTTGTATTCTATGACATTTCAGATCTACATATGATATTTCACGAAGTAGTTTGGATGTAGTGAACTACTTTTTCAAGGTAACTTTAGTTAAGTAAACTATATGTTTCTTAAGGGTAGCTGTAGTTTAGCTTAACCTTCTTCTGTTGTGAAATAATTGGTAGCTTGGTTAACTATATTTTCAGAGTACCTTCTCTAGCACTGTTGGTCTTATCCTGACGGATGATCCGCCTGTGCTGCCCATTGTGAATGGAATGTTAATGAGAGGAGCAGAGGACAGTTTTGTTCACAGCCAATGAAATGATGCTGCCAAAAAGAAGACAAAACGGCAGAGAGGTTGGATGGGATGTGATGGACTGAATGAGCCAGGCACTCTAAAAATATAACTTTCCAACAAAGCCTGATAAAGTCAGCCAACCCCCGCAGGGCCAAGTTAGACACAGCGTGATGATTACATGCTAAAGCTCTGTTCACAGCCAGACATCTGTGGGTCATTTTGAGGCAGCCATTTTCCACACACTTCCCTCAGACGTTTGGCATGCCGGTGCTAAGCCCCTTGCCTGGTTGGGTCTGATTCGAGGACAGAACTTGTACTGGGATGCCAGCTTGAACATGTATTTTTCTTAGCTTGGATGATGGATAGGTTTTGTGTGTCTGGGTGCCTGCTAGACAGGGCCATGCTTTGTCAACATGACAGTGTGTGTTAATGGCAGTGGTGGAAAAAGTACCCAATTGTCATACCTTAATAGAAAATGACTCAAGTAAAAGTGGAAGTCACCCAGTAAAATACTAGGAATGTTGTGAAATAAAAGTAGTCAAAAATATAAAGAGTAAAGTAAAGTAAAGTAGATACCACAAAAAAACGACTTTACACCACTGGTTAGTGGCAGTGTGAGGACGTTGCGGGCCCGGAGTCATTATTCAGGTCTGGCTGCATGCATTGTAGATGGCTGAGGAACAAGTTTCAAGTACAAGCTTTAATGACATGTGCACAAGTAACACTTTTCTTTTGGTTACTAAATGATTCCATGTGTGTTATTTCATAGTTTTGATGTCTTCACTATTATTCTACAATATAGAAAAAAGTAAAAATAAAGAAAAACCCTGGAATGAGTAGGTGTCCAAACTTTTGACTGGTACTGTATACATGACTTGTTCCCCAAGGTAAATGTGATTGTTGTTTGTTTTTGTACAGGGCCGAGGAGCTACTCTACTTCCACCATGACTGAACGCTTTGACTGTTACTATTGCCGTGACAACCTGCATGGGAAGAAGTATGTGATGAAGGATGAGAAGCACGTGTGTACAAAGTGCTTCGACAAGCTCTGTGCCAACACATGCGCCGAATGCCGTCGCCCCATTGGGGCTGATGCCAAGGTGGGTGTTGTGTATGTCCTTGTGAGTGTACCCTTAAATGTGTGTTCATAAAGCTGATTGGCTTCAGTTCATTGTCCAGATTAAGGCCAGTGTTACATATCTGTGCCCGTATCCACAAAGCCTTTCAGAGTAGGAGTGCTGATATGAGATCAATTTAGCCTTTTAGATAATAACGAATATGATTATATGGACAGGTGATCCTGATCCTTTGGCAGCCGCCTCCACAACATAACAGTCACAGATACTTACTTGTGTTATAGACACTATCATTGCTAATGAACCCTGAAATATTATACAATTCACATTGTTACACCATGACTAGTGTCTACCCCAAGGTGTCCGGGTTTGGCTGTCAGTCCCTTCATGGTATTCTGCACTCAAATTCACGTAATTTGCACTAATGCTTTCCAGACGGACATTCTCTTTTTTTCCTAACACCTCTGAATAGTTTGATGAGGTGTGTAGGAAGCCCATGTGAATGAATGCATCTCACGCCTTTCCCTCCCTCCTCTCTGTCCAGGAGCTGAACCATAAGAATCGTCACTGGCACGAGGACTGCTTCCGCTGTGCCAAGTGCTACAAGCCCCTGGCTAACGAGCCCTTCGGCGCCAGGGACGACGGCAAGATCATGTGTGGCACGTGTGGCTCCCGCGAGGATGGCAACCGGTGCCAGGCCTGCTACAAGGTGGTCATGCCAGGTGGGCTTAACCATACCCATAATACACTTCTTTCTTAAGTGACCTAGCAGTGTGCACATGGCTGCTGTTTACATTTGTTATTCTTGTGAAGACCAGGGCAAATTCCGATACTATGTGTGTGAGTAAATTCACTCTGAAGTGCTAGAGTGGGCTCTGGGCGTTCGTAAATTCAGAGCGTTTAGTTCTCTGTTTCGGAGTGTTCAGAACGCACATTTGACGCTCTGGCCGAGGAGTAGGGTTGATCGGAGTGTTCTGACCTCACACTCAAGCTATCTTGCTAGCTACTTTCAGACCCAAATGAGAGAACATCTCACTTACCACTTTACTCGCCCTAGCATAGCTGGTTAGACTGTTTATGTTATCTAGAGCGTTGGTGACTAACTGAGCTGCTGGCAACAAATGAATTACATGTTTTTTTCCGACGCTTACTGATACCGGTCATATTCAACAGGTGTTGCGCATTCGTAAATGAATCCGTTATTCTGCACTCTGGGACACTCAGACAAGAGTACTCTGAAATCTGAGTAGATAGACAGTGAGTTTACGAACTCACCCACTGTGTGAAACAAGCGTCTGTTTTCTAATCTATTACATCTTTGACTGCCAGGCACCCAGAATGTTGAGTATAAGAACAAGGTGTGGCATGAGGAGTGCTTCACCTGCTTCGAGTGCAAGCAACCAATCCGCTCGCAGAGTTTCCTGAACAAGGGTGACGACATATTCTGCGGCCCGTGCCACGAGAAGAAATTTGCCAAGAAATGCTTCCACTGCAAGCAGGTGCATAAGACCTGCCCCTTCACACACCCACAAACAGAACAAAATCGTTGTCATTCTGTTGTGAATGTTGTTTCATTATTTCCTGCCATGTTAGTGTAATTACAGTAGGCCTAATTATAGCATTCTTATACTCAAGTATACCAACAGAAGGTACAAGTTAAAAGGAAATGCTTTCAGTTATTCATACAGAATAAGTACATGGTCTTCCAATGCAACTAACATGGTGTTTTTCTCCCCTCAGCCCATCACTTCAGGTGGTATAAGCTACCAGGACCAGCCCTGGCACTCAGAGTGCTTTGTGTGTCGTACATGCCGTAAGGGCCTAGCCGGAACGCGCTTCACCTCCCATGAGGAGCATGTCTACTGTGTGGACTGCTACAAGACCTCCGTGGCCAAGCAGTGCAACGGCTGCAAGAATCCCATCACAGGTCAGACACCCACACTTTACATGAACATTTATTGTAGGGACACTTTTAATAATAAATGAAGGATTTCATTGTGTAGGATGGAATGTTTTTAGTGAGATTCAGTGGCATTAATAAGATGTTATGCCTGTAAACTGGTTAGAATATATCTGGCCCATTACTATGCTGCACATACTATCTCCCATAATACAGGGTTTGGCCATGGGACCAACGTGGTGAACTACGAGGGTCACTCCTGGCACGAGTACTGCTTCAATTGCAAGAAATGCTCCCTCTCCCTGGCCAACAAGCGCTTCGTCATCAACGGAGAGGACATCTATTGCCCTGACTGTGCTAAGAAGCTGTGAGCATAGCCAGTAACGGGGAAAAAACAAGTGCCCTGTCTCATTCATGTTGGGGGCAGAACATAAACAGGATAAGCCAACTAACTCCAATTAAGTGGCCAATCAAGGGTTTAAAAGAGAAAGTATGTATTAGGTTAATCACCTGAATGAAATCTAACAGCAGTTGAATATGAATCTTGTTCCACTGTTTTCTGTCATTGTTGAATACTAACACACCAAGTGGTTTGTTTTTCTTGGCCTACAATATGTAATACTAACAAGCTTGGGTCAAATTCAGAACACTGCATAATCATTAGGGAATGCCCTTTTCAGTTCCTTACTGGAACATTAATAATGGCTGTTACATGCTTCCTGAATCATATACTAGCTAAATAATCAGTCATGGTGTCTCTGAAGTGATGTGTTTGAAGAGCTGTTGACAGTTTTGCGTATAGTGCTTCAATAATCAGTATGGGCAAACTAGGTCTTTGTAGGTATCAAAGTGTTATGCTCAGTCTAAATCATGTACTCAGCTTTTTGAAGTTTAGGATGTGAATGCACATTATTGCTCAATAAAGGTAAGCGCCTAAATTGTGTTTATTTCCCTCTGCTCGACAGAAATTAAACCCCTCTTATTTTGCAAAACTTTATTTAACAGTTCATATCCTCAGTACATTTGAGATATATTTACAAATATAATTTGTGGACAGGGCTTGGGTTAGGGTCTGAAAAGCCTCCAGAAACCAATTCATATTCACTGTAGCCCTGGTCAGGTAGAATGATTGTCATGGCTAAGGTAAGGACATGTGACGTGCTTTATTAGTTATTATAGCAATCTAAGGCACCATTCTAGCCTACCGTCATGAGATCACTAAGAACAGTTAGCTCCGTATTCAAGCCCACCGATGCAGAAAGGGATTAAAATAAGTGTCCAAGTCCTGTTTATTAGTAATATATCAGGACTGCCATTACCTAAGCACATGTAGCGCTGACCACCAAACCACCATGGGTTTCATATTGAATATGTCTACGGCAATACCCTGCACTTTGAATAGATGAAGGTTTGTCAAGTCAAGGAGGGAAGTTCATAAAAAGCCTGGACGGGAAGAGACAGGGGAGGATAGAGAATACCAAACCCCCCTCAGGACTATACAGTGAAGTCACCCCAATCTACAAATGTAATTCATTTCAGAAAGCTTTTCAACCCTTTTAAAAAGTGGAAAACCTCCCACAGTGCAAAGCGTATCATATTGTGATGAATAATAAAAAGGTTTGCACATGAAAACTAAAAACATTTTCCCCTCTGACAGAGATGCATGTTAAACGATTAAGGGCTTGTTTGTTTAGTCAAAGTTACATTCTTTAAGCCTATAAGTCAAAGCTAAGCTCATTGCCCTCCAACTCTAGACATAATGTATAATATAAAGCCATTTCAGAGAAACCTTCTGGTTTATTAGCACAACAATCAGCCAACAGGCTTATTATGAGGCAAAAAATAAGGTCCCCAAACCTCTGTTTGGACAATTCAAGCATAGGGAATTAAAGCTTCTCGATACAGCTTTTAAAAAAATAAACGCACAAGACTGACCAAATCACATTGTTCCCGTCTCCATCCTTCAGTGATAGACTCAGTCACACTGCTGTTACAGAGGTGTGGGGCGCAGTGGTCAGAGTCCATGTTAACTTTTCTATTGCAAACTTCAAAAACACCATCCCTGCAACCTTTCACACCATGTTAAAAAGCCCTGAAACATTCTCCCACTCCTCAGTCCACCCCTCAGTTGGGAACAAATGCAATTGTCTGAGGTGGTTGGGGGATGAAAAGCAGAACCATTCAGAGCATCACAAAAAAATGCCCTCAATCAACATACACACCCATGTTCTCTCAACAGTATGGGGATCCCATGTGTTGTCCCCTAGGGTTTGTAGAGTACTAGAGAAGAGGGTTTCCTATTAGCGCCCAGGGTAACTCCCCCCCCAAACAAACCTAACTCGATTCCACACAAACCCTTAGCCCCTATCCCTTTGCACTTGAGGTGATCTGTAAGTACTTGATGGGTATATGCAATATAATAGTGTCACCTTGTAGAATTGGTTCCAGATTGCTTACACCGATCCAATCTAGTGTCTAGAGGGTAGGGACTAGGGCTTGACTTGGAACAGTGCGTAGGGCAACAGCACTGACTACCCTGCCAAAGGGCATGAGTCAAACAGAACCCAAACTAAAATACAGTAACAGATGAGACAATTAACATCCATTCCCACTACACCACCCCACCCACATCGGCCTAACACTGATTATATACACACACACGGTACAATAACACTTAAATATGGAAATATATTTTCATATAAACAGACAGCCAAATTATACATTATAAAAATAATTGAAATGTTTGTTTTTTTGCCAGGAGAGAGAAAGTATAAAAGCATTAGCTAGTGTGTTTTGGAGATCATAGGGCCTTAGTCGAGAAGCAATGGAATTAGCTACACAGACTGCGTACATCTACTGCCGGTTCAAAACTGCTCTGAGATGCCTGACAGAACTGTTGTTTCAGCCCTATACTTTGGGCGTTGTAAGTGAGAACTTCAAATCTTTCAAGTTCAGTTTCTGGACTAGTACTGTACACACACACACACACACACCCCCTTCAGAGAAAACTCTGAAGCAATTCTAAAATGAAGCTGATGGACCTTGTCTGACTGCAATTAACTAACATACACAAGTTAATCCGTTATGGGCTATAGTCATTCATATGGTAAGAGTATAGATTCATGCAGTCATTGCTGGGGGTCAAGTTATACCTCAGCGCTCAGGGTGCAATTAAATTAGAATTTGATACGAGTTAGCTAACAATTAAGTCTATATACATGTAAAACCGTAACGACATGTCAAAATATTTAAGGATAAACCTAAAGACCAGGAACTGAAAATTAACAGCAACAGTTAAACTTCACTGAACAAATATTCACAAAATCACCAGCTTTTTTGGGAATTCCTACAGCCTTCAGTTTGTAAAGACAAAGCAATAGTCAAGAGTCATTTCATAAAACAATCAGTTTGATTTGTAGACATAAGTGCCCCCTAGTGGCCCTAAGAAGAGTAGAAGTGAGGGAGGTGGGAGAAGGCGAGGGAGGTGGAGGGGCTCTGACCAGCCCTTCGGGGCATAGGGTGAGGGGTAAACCATAGAAGAATAGGGTCTAGAGAGTTAAGGCTGGATCTATGGATGCTGGGAAAAGCAGCCTGCCAGACAAATCCAGAATTCTAGGTCAGAGTACAATTTGGGTAGGATGGGATTACAGTTACATAGTGCTGTTCACAGCTTGGGCACACAGTAGGTCCTAACCGGTTTGTGTAAGTGCTCCCTCAGTCTATTCACTGGAGACGCCCCCTTTAGGCAGACCCTGAGACTACAGTACCCAGCCCACTCCCCACCAATCAAAACGTGTTTGATCACATCTCAGCGGGGACTCAAGTTTCCTGACATGAGAAGTAGTGAAGTCTTAACCATCATATAGCTGAGTGCATGTGCATCCTGGAATATTCTCAAACCAGAGTAACCCCCCCAAAAATAGACATGAGATAAGTAATTACATATTACAAAGAAGCCCAAATGTATAAATTACGTCACACCACCTGCCCCACCACCTACAAAACATCAAGTGTGAAAAAAAAAAAAAAAAAAGAACCAAGTGAAATGGTAAGTATGGGAGGATGAAGATGAGACCTTAAAGCGAGCACATTGAAGGAAAATTGAGATTTTCCCTGAAGCATCGTTTCTGTGTTGTATTTTTAATGGGTTATTTTTGTGTGTTGGGGGGTGCAAAGCTAGCGTTCTGGATGTGTCCCCCATGCTCTTCCTCTGGCTGAGGTGGTCCAGACAAGAAGGCTGGGCGGGGTGTGTGTATGTGGGTAAGTGTGTGTGGGGGAGGGGGGGGGGGGGGGGGGGGGTCAGCTGGACAGGAACTCCAGGAGTGCAATATTAACAGGCCTCTGAAGGGAGAGCTGCAGCCTCACATCTCTACAGAGAGAGAAAGAGGGAACAAAAATGTGTAACTGATTATAGAATATCCACAAAGCTATTTACTTTTCTACACAACACGTGCAGTACAGTTACAGTAAAATCAACTATACAACCAGATTAGTTGCCAAAGCACTTTTCTCTCACCTGACAGTGCTTCGATAGGCTGGCTGGAGGGGTGGAGGGTGGCCACGGGGATCCCCTTGTCCTCGAAGGCCACCCTGGGCCCCTCAGGACCCCCGTCACAGTCGATGAGGCCCTGGTTGTGGCCCTCTGCATCGATGAGGGGCCGGCCCTTGGAGTTGACACCCAGGTCAATGAGCTCCTCGAAGCTCCAGGGGCCAGGCTTACCGTTGAGCCCTGGGGCCAGCTTGTTAGAGTCCTCGTTCAGGAACTCTGAGCCTTCTACCAGGCGACCCTTAGGCACTGGACTGGAAGGGGAGGGAGAGAGCCAGTCAGTATAAGGAAGGCGTCGAGTGAGTAAGTGAAAGAGACACTTAAAGCCAAAATAGTCCTACATCAGTTTCATTGTGCTTCATGTATTTGGCAGTGTGTGTGTTTGTGTCATACTTAACAGCCAGGGGCTCCTCAGCGCTGGTTCCGTTGTTGTTCTCCTTGTCGTCCGCCTCTGGCTTCCAGTTCACGCTGCCCAGCGGCTCCCTACGCTCTCCCATTGGCTCACTGCGGGTCAGGCCACGCCCCTCGTCCATGCAGTCCGTCTCCATGGCGACATCTCCGGTCTGGGCTGACTCGTCGTCTGCGGAGACGAAACAAGCAGATGACTCAATTTGCACACGTACACAGAGGGAGTGGTGTCTGTGCAAACAGACAGGCCATTCAGTGTACACACACGGATGGTGGACAGTTACCCTTGGCTTCTTCTTCGTCACCCTCCTCGTCTCCCTCATCATAATCTCTCTAAACAGGACACATTAACAGAGTACTGGTCAAAATATCCATCAACAAGTAGGTGCAAGGACTACTGGGTGTTCTTATCCAAGGCGACTGACTTAAGTATTGGAGAAATTCCTGTTGCCATGGAGAGATCAGAGCTTGAGAAATGTGAACTCACTTTTTCTAGGTCCCCTTTTCTGGTTCTCTTCATGATCTCCTCAATTCGCTGTAAGTAAGAGTGACAGGACGGTTCATGTCAAGAACCGCTGGCAAATTACACCCTGCAGACACTCAATGTAATGTAATACAAGTTAATGACAGTCGATTTGATTGGACTGCTTTAAAACTCAAGTGTTGGTATATAGTGAGTGGATATAGGGGGGATTTTCACTGAGTGTGCATACTTAATGTATATAATGAACATGTTACTGAGACCATAGTGAATGCATACAGTGTGTATGATAAAGTGTGCAAGCTGAAACGGTGATTCTCCACCCACCTTCTTCCTCTCCATGCGTTCCTGTTGGTTCTGGGCCATGACCCTCTCTCTCTCAATGCGGACCTTCTCTGCCTCAATTGCAGCCTGTGCCTCCGCCTCTTCACGCTGCGATTGGACAAACATGTTGCCAATCACACAAGCAGACAATCAATTAGATCAACACAAGACTAAAAGCATTTGTCCGTACCTCTTTCTGTAGCTCAGCCTGTCTCACGGCCTCCTCTACCTCCAGTCTTTCTCTGTCTGCCTCCGCCATAAGAGCGTCCTCCTCCTCTTTCTTCTTCCTCTCCTCCGCCAGCCTCTTCTCCTCCTCCAGGCGTTTCAACCGATCCTCCTCGGCCAAGCGTTTGTCCTCCTCCTTCCTCAGCCTATAGATAACGAGATATGGCCGGTCAATTTCCCCCCAGAGAGAGAAAGAGATTATAGTAGCCTCGTCTGGTTCCTCACTTCTCCTCCTCCTCTCTCAGAACTCGGAGTGCCTCCTCCCTCTCCTTCTTCTCCCTCGCCAGACGACGGTTCTCGGCCAGGATCATGGCAGCCTCTGCAGCCGAGTTGGTGCCCGCCATGGACTTGTCTAAGAGCCAGAGAGGAGACACACAAGAGTTTAGTTCGACCAATCTTAGCTAATATATTGGTTCACTAATAACCAAGTTTCAAAGCATAGCCAACAAGATACAGGAGCCATAGCATCAAACACTCCATATAGAACTCTACTACTATAGAGCACATTGAGAGGAGAATGAGAACTATAGGTTGAGAGAGGGAGATCGATGAAAAAGATGGAGAGAAAGACAGAGAAACAAAGGTTGGGATCGGATTTCAAATGACAGTCTCTGTGGCTGCTGTTCATAAAGAGCTGTCTGTGTCCTACTGCAGACAATCCTATTGATAGCAGCGAGTCCCTGCAGCACACACAGTATCCATTAACCCTCTCCGTTCTACAGTAGTAGTACAGGACTCTCACCAGAAGGGGGCACGAGACATCTCTAGGGCTAACAGGATGTAACTACGGCTGGGAGGGAGTTAATGGCTGTGCTGGTACACAGAGAATTTACAGCTAGCTACAGACCAACTTTCTGCTGCTGCCATGTCAGTTTCCCTTGCTAATGAACAGAGAGGAACACACTAAACACACTGGTGAAACTTATGAATTAAGCTATAGATCATTTATATACATCAGGATGGAGGACAGAGCAGAGGCTACTATGAGCCAAACAGATGTTCTTTATTACTCAGTTCACATATAGTACAGGGTTTCCAACCCACTGCTTCAGGGACTCACAGTACAGGCCCTGGCTCTCATTATCAGACGAAAGTGAGTCTCAAGATTATGAGACTGTTGGTGTTTTTTCCTGCTTGATCAGAGCACGACAAGGTCCTTATGCAAGTGAGATTTTAGCCTTATGTCATGACTGTGGTACTGACAGAAGGAAATGGCTAACTCAGCCTAGAGAGAAATGTGATCTCAGTGAGGTTGGAGGTCCTCTTCACTCACCGTCCTTGTCTTTGGTCTTACTGGAGGTGGTATGAGTAGGGGTGGGTGTTGTGCTGGTCTGGGGAGCCTCTGGGGACTGGGGCACCACAGGCTGGATGGGACACAGGTCCTTTGGCTTGGAGTCCCTCTTCCGCAGGGTTGGGGGGCCGGTGGGGGTGAGGGCCGGTCTCTGGATGGGTGGAGGTTTGGCCGAGGTGGGCTGGGGGGACGGGGGCTTGGCCGAGCTAAACTGAGGGGATGAGGGGCGATGTTTGATACCCCCAGGTGACGAGGGACGGTTACGTGGGCTTGGCCTGTAGAGGGGAGACAAGATTAATAACGTTTTTATAAATTATCCAACAGCTGAGCAATATCAACAGTACACAATTAAACACAGGAAATACTGGATATAGTTCAAACGTTTTCTCAGGGAGAGATGTGGTGTCTTACTTTGCACTGGGGGAGGGGGTTCTCTTGCTCGCTGGGAGGGGGGCGGGGGAGGGCGAGCGGTGGCGTCCCGCGATGTTGGAGGGCGAGGCGGGACGTTTCCCTCCGGGCGATGAGAACCTTTTCTCCTTCTGTCGTTCCACAAAGAGATAGTGAGAGAAGAGGAACGATTCAGTCCATTACGTCAGATCCTCCAAATGTTATATTTTATCATCCCTAAAATAACAAATTACATTTTTTTAATCTAATATAAAGTTACATGTAGGCTATAACATTTTATTAATTTCGTGTCATGCAGGGTTTTATCTGGATCAAAAGGGGCTTAGGTGGTGTGTGGGGCATGGGGGTACATAAATCCATCTGGTTTTAGTCATAACGGTTTACACGGAGTGTTTATTTAATCCCCCCAAAAATGTTCTACAATTAAAAACACTGGAATTAGTCAGAATGTTTAGGCAGCCCGCCCAAGCATTTCAATGGCCGAAAAATCTGTCATGTATTTTGTTTCCACGTTAAGTGCATAATGGCACCCCACCACTAAAATCCCTCATGAGAACACAGTGGAACACAAGTGGGTCAATAAACATGGAGAGTGACCAGATACCACCTGATCCATGAGACAGTCTCCCTCCAATGTGGTCTGTGTCATGGACAGTCTTCCTCCCATCCCCACTGCAGCACACATCAGCCTTTAAATAATGGACTGACAGTCACTGTGAAGGTTACCGTGTGGGCCTGTCTGTTTCAAATGCATTTATTTTTAAAAAGCCCACGTGCCACGGGACGGGGGTCTGAAAACATGCTGATGGCGCAGCAAGTTCATCCAAAATTTGTGTCCAAAATTTGACTGGTACTGCACACACAAACCAAAATTATAAAATGCAACATATAAAGTGTTGGTCCCATTTTCTATGAGCTGAAATACTGTAAAAGAGCAGACATTTTCCATACACACAAAAAGCTTTTTGCTATCAAATTGTGAACACATTTGTTTACATCCCTGTTAGTGAGCATTTCTCCTTTGCCAAGATATCCATCTACCTGACAGGTGTAACATTATGAAGCATGATCATTACACAGTGCACATTGTGCTGGGGACAATAAAAAGGCCACTATAAAATGTGCAGTTGTCACAACACATTGCCACTGATTTGAGGGAGCATGCAATTGGCATGCTGACTGCAGGAATGTCCAACAGAGCGGTTGCCAGAGAATGTAATGTTTATTTATTTCGACCATGAGCCCCCTCCAATGTCATTTTAGAGAGTTTGTAAGTACGTCTAACCAGCCTCACAACCACGTGTAACCACGGCAGCCCAGGACCTTTACATCCGGCTTCTTCACATGCGGGATTGTCTGACGGGGGATGCTGAGGAGTATTTCTGTCTGTAATAAAGCTCTTCTGTGGGGAAAACTCATTCTGATTGGCTGGGCGTGGCTCCCGAGTGGGTGGACCTGGCTCCCAAGTGGCTGCGCCCCTGCCCAGTCATGTGAAATCCATAGATTAGGGCCTAATGAATTTATTTAAATTGACTGATTTCCTTCTATGAACTAACTGAGTAAAAAAAAAAAAAATTAAAAAGTGCATGTTGTGTTTATATTTTTGTTCAGAGAGAGTGTGTGTATATATATATATATATATATATCACACAGCTCTGTAAAAAATAACTGTACGACCACTAAAATAATCAGCTTCTCTGGATTTACTATTTATAGGTACGTGTTTGGGTGAAATGAAAATGTTTTTGTTTTATTCTATAAACTACTGACAACATTTCTACCAAATACAAATAGTCTTTTATTGCATTTACTTGCAGAAAATGACAACTGGTCAAAATAACAAAAAAAGATGTCAGACCTCGAATGATGCAAAAATAAGTTAATTTCCATTTTTAAAACACAATACTAATGTTTTAACTTAAATCAATATTTGGTGGAATAACCTTGATTTTCAAATCACCACTTTCATGCGTCTTGGCATGCTCTCCACCAGTCTTTCACATTGATGTTGGGTGACTTTATGCCACTGCTGGCGCAAAAATTCAAGCAGCTCGGCTTTGTTGGATGGCTTGTGACCATCCATCTTCCTCTTGATCACATTCCAGAGGTTTTCAATGGGGTTCAGGTCTGGAGTTGGGCTGGCCATGACAGGGTCTTGATCTGGTGGTCCTCCATCCACACCTTGATTGACCTGGCTGTAAGGCATGGAGCATTGTCCTGCTGGAAAAAACAATCCTCCGAGTTTTGGAATATTGTCGGAGCAGAAGGAAGCACGTTTTCTTCCAGGACAACCTTGTAAGTGGCTTGATTCATGTGTCCTTCACAAATCTGCCCGATTCCAGCTTTGCTGAAGCACCCCCAGATCATCACCGATCCTCCACCAAATTTCACAGCGGGTGCGATACCTGACGAGGCCTACCAGCCACAGTGAAATTTGGTTGAGGATCCGTGATGACCTGGGGGTACTTCAGCAAGGCTGGAATCAATGTGAGACTGGTGGAGAGCACGCCAAGAAAGCTGTGATTGAAAATCAGGGTTATTCCACAAAATATTGATTTCTGAACTCTTCCTAAGTTAAAACATTATTGTGTTTGTTTAAAAATGAATATTAAACTTATTTTCGTTTTATTATTCAAGGTCTGACAACACTGCATCTTTTTTGTTATTTTGACCATTTTCTGCAAATAAATGCTCTGAATGACCAATATTTTTATTTGGAATTTGGGAGAAATGTCAGTAGTTTATAGAATAAAACAAAACAAAGTGTTTCTTACCCAAACACATATCTATAAATAGTAAAACCAGAGAAAGTGATCATTTTGCAGTGGTCTCTAAATTCTTTCCAGAGCAGTATATCAGGGTTTCTGTTGGGAAAATGTGGAGCTTGACATTTGACCAGCAGCAATTTAATTCACCGGATATTTGAGAAGTTTACCAGACCCATATGCAAATCACATTTAGGTTACAGTAATTCATATTAACAGAACATTCGAGGATGCAACGATGTTCTTCTTACTGAATTCTGATAGGCACTTTGAAGATGTGGACGGTTATTCTAACATTTACTTTTCCTCAGCCAGCAAGATGACAAATGGCAAAGTCACTAGCCCATGTCAACCTACTGTCGGACTTATTAGACAAGTTAGCCTCTTCTATTGGTCAGCTTGTTGAGAAAGAAACAGACTCTGGGACAGTTGTGGGACAATAGATGCCAAATTCATACAACCAGTTGGCCTAGGCTACATAAAAATAACAGTTAAAAAGCAATGTTAAAACAAATCAGAAAGTTTAGCTTTAAAATGTTGATAAAATATTAGTAGGCTACACACATTTTCATTCCATAACACAATTAGCAGGAAAACACCTCAAAAGTGCCTCAAAAGGGTACCGGACATGTGACAGAAGAAAATGGAGAAGCGAGATCTAATATGCAACACCTAGCATTGGTTGCTAATATGACTAGGATTATGCCTTTGGCTGCAGGACAAGGAAATACATTTTATATAAACTAAGTGCCTCCACGAGTCCACGGATATGGTGGAATTTGGCTAGGCTACTTTGACACAAGACATAGCTCAATTTATTTTAGTTTATTTAACTAGGCAAGTCAGTTAAGAACAAATTCTTTTTTTACATTGACGGCCTGCAGGGAACAGTGGGTTAACTGCCTTGTTCAGGGGCAGGAGAGATTTTTACCTTGTCAGCTCAGGGATTCTATCCAGCAACCCAAGGCTTTAACCACTAGGCTACCTGCCGCCCCAATAATATGTGGTAAAACGTTTTCGTTTCAAACAATTAAGTATATGTTTTCAAAATGCATACTGCCAAAGATGCATAACGAATATACTGTACACACACTGCAATTATATTCATAGTAACCTATAGACCGATAAGCATGACCAGTCAAATGTATTTACATCCACTGGTATTTAAATCAATTAGGCTAAATAGCTTTATTTCACAATGTGGTTTTTTTCCTCCCAGTCAATTGTACATTTCATTTATTTTCTAATATATCTACATCATTATTTATTTTTTACTCAGCCAAAAAAGCCAGTTAACGGAAACCCTGGTGTGTGTGTGTCACATGCGTGCCTGTGTACTTATCCTTGGTTTGTCTGAAAACTGCTTAAGAAAGAAACCGTAAAAGCCAGAGTGTGCATTTAGTTCTAGACCATTTGTTTTATGTGGGATAGAAATAGCTTTCAAAGCTTTCCAAAAGCAGAGAAGGCAAAGTTCATGCACTGTATGATAATTATTCTGTGAGGATGCGTGTGGAGAAGAGACTGAAAGAGAGGGATGGCTTCATAAGAGGAAGCGCCGTCACCTATCCATTTCACCACACAGAGTACCCTCCGTCCACACACACACTCGAGATTTACACTAGCTAATCACTCAGAGGATGAGTGCATGGACAAGCACACACGCAAAGACACTGGCATGTCTGCCCGCATCATAGAAGCAGCATGACTCCCTTTAACGTGTATTCTGGATATCACCAATTTTCTCTTCACATTCCATCTCCCTAGCTTAGAGCTGTCCCCTGCAAAGCTTTGGTGAGATACCTACACGAGTGTCTTTGTCTCTCTCTGCAATCTCTTTTGTAGGCTGTACTGTGAACCATCTCTCCTTGAATAGGACACCCACAGCTTCATCTCCTTATCCTCTCATTTATCCTTGCTGATCTTAAAAACACAGACTGGGTCAAAACAATAGAGGCTACCTACCAGGAATTGGCTTTCACCTGTCCAGTTGTTCATAGTCAGTCGGAGGAAAAGAGCAAAGGAGATGAGGAGAGGAAGCCACCTCAGGCTATTGAGACGCAGCCCCAGGGAAGGCTCACGGTGTGGCCTGCTCGCTCTGTCGGTCTGTCCTGCTTTGCATTGCCTGACCCAGCCGCTCCAATTCACTACTGTACTCGGCCTATTGCGGCTCCTTTGTCTTTTTCTGAGACAATAGCGCTACTTCATATGCAGGAAGGACCATGGAGGAAGGGCAGGGAGGGAGAGAGAGCCAGGCAGTGGAGGACACAACCAATCAAAGAGCTTCCCACAGGCTCATGGAACACGTCTCGAGGCCAACATGATGCTGCTAATGCCCAATGACTTTACTTAGAGACTAAATCTTGAATGCAGTTTGCACTTATTTACTTGTTTGGTAGACATCTCTAATGCAGCAAGAGTGAGCAACGACCTCTAGTGAACAAAGCTTTTTACCCCAACGGACAATAAAAAAAAGGATTCAATTCAGACTCGGTCTGAGCCGTGGGATAGCAATGTGATCCTGAGAGAACACCGCTCTCAGATCAATATCATGGATGGATAACCCACAGGGCTGCTTTGACTGGCAAATCATACAGGATGTGTGCATATAAAACCAGTACTATTTGTCCACAGGATTTATTTTCCTGACACCGTATCATTGCAGGCTCGGAGAGATAGTGTTATCATGGCTTTAAGCACCTTGTTCCTGTAACTTTATCCTGGTGTCATACAGGCTTCTGGGAAAGATACCCCACACACATTTACATGGCATACACTGCCACTGTGGACTGTGTACTTACTGAGAATGCAGAGACATGTAGCTACTGTATTTCCACTGGCTACTATGGCGATACATTTACACAGTGAAGACCCAACATTCTTAACTGATTTGCCTAGTTAAAATAAAAATTATCAGTTTGCCACCATGGACATGAACACACTAGCTAACCTAGCTAACACACACACACTAACCCCATCAGGTGTTAAAGTGCTCAGCTTTGCCATTCTTAGTGCTCGACACATGCACCAGATCCCATGTCCATTCTGATAATAAGTCTGTCTTCCATACGTACATTCTATACGTGCTAATTCTATGTCTTCCATACCTCCATTCATGCCAATTCTGTCTTCCACATTTATGGAGGTCTCACCAGTGAGGGGTCCACTTGGTCTGCCGAGGCGGAGGTAGGCAGGGTGGCGCTCTTCTGCCGGTCGATACTGCGGCTGCGCAGGGGTCCTCGCTGCACCGGGTGCAGGGGGCTGGCCGAGGCTGAGCGAGGACACAGGTGACACTCTGGTAAAGGACACAGTCATCGCAGGGCAGGGAAACCAGCCAATGGGAGCATGGGTAAAAGCAGCCGAGTTGGGTGAGCAAAGCAGAGGCATGGAGAGAGAGAGAGAGAGAGAGAGAGAGATGGAGAAAATAAAAGTAGAAAGAAGATGGTTCGGGGGATAAGAGCACAAAACAACATGGCATATTGTTAGATTATGCACTGGTAGCACAAGGTTAGTTGTTGAAGCATCAGGGCTGGGGTGGCCGTGGCAGGGTTGGAGGGGGGAGACAGACTGGGACAGACTGACATCCCCTGATTGGTTCTAAAGCTCTGGTGCTGCACAAAGCTGAACACATTGACACAACACGGCACTGAGCACACCACCACAGCAAACAACCCACCACCAAATCAAATTTTATCGCAGCACAAGCTGACCGCACTCACATACACTAGTCTAGAAGCACCGCAAATGCTGGAGGATGACGTTAATGGTTGGTACCCATTCGTTGAAAAAAATTAATAATAATTTGGATCATTTCAGGCGTATCAGCATTTCCTGTTTTAAAGAGTATTTTAGGGCTTAGCCTAGTACACCAGTGTCACTACTCCTTCCACCTTGAATTCAATCCAAATCAAAACAGTAGAATACATGACAGAAGTCCTTCAGGGAGAATTCTGTATGCACACTGTCAGCTACACCCTAGAGTACTCCAGTATATTTGGCTTACCTGGCTAGTCAATTTCTGACCCACATGGAGTAGCTAGCCTCTCTAAAAAGGGTGTTCATGAGAAAACCTGAGTGACAGTCTGTTTCATAGAGAGCCAGTGTAAGCTGGTCTGTGGTTTGGGACACGAGTTCTTACTACTGTAGCTGGGTGCTTGCTGTGTCAGATTGGGGGATTAGCAGTGGTAATCCGGAGGCCCAGGGATCTTGCTCACCCTGCCAGTCCCGACTCCCAGATATGCTCTGTAACTCATTCTGATAGGTTACTGAATGGGCAGCAGAGATAAAGGATGCGCTGTTGAAATGAACACTCCCTGTCCATAAACTGTCACTGGTGTGTCATGTTTCTGGGGGCTATAATTATTAGTGGGGAGGGAAGCCATACCAGCTAACGTGTCTCAATGGGTTGTCGAAACGCACCGCACAGCTGTCAAATCAGCACCTCGTTACGACACTATGCAGCACATGGCAGGCCAACCAGGCCACTCAACCATGTTCAACTAGCCATCTCAGAGCATAGGGTTAATGGGTTCAGCCCAGGGTGTGTGATCAGGGGGTTATGTCCATTAGGTAAGCGGAGGAAGATAGGGATCAAATGACCCCTAAGTAGTATGGAAGACATCTCATAGCTTCTGCACTTCCTCATGGTGACGTATTCCCATGACAGCACATTAGATATTAACAAATAGCGTTCTAATCACCGGTGTTGCAAGTCAACGGAAGTCAATGACCTGGGCTGAACTACCTTTAGGTCAAATTAGTAAGACCAGCTGAACTGTGCATTCTACAACAGGTATTCCACAGGCACAGGGATTGGAGCAGAAGCTCCTCTAGGCAAGTCCCCAGCTCCCTGAGATCATTACTAGTTACCAGCACAGAACCACCACAACACTCATTCTCTCTCACGCAACAAGCACTGGGCCCACAAGAAAGCAGCTTAGTGCAAAGCCTCCAGCAGGGCCCCATCCTCAGACAATTGTGTCTGAGCTAAATGCATGTGAGCAGTGCTTGTGTGTGGCGCCAATCTACATATGTATACACAACCTTGTGATCACGAGTGTACTTTTACTGTAAAGCAAGTTCTGTACCACTAAGCAAGCAGGGCCCCTCAACATTGAAATCACAGGACTATAGCCTTCAGCCACCACTGTACAGCAACCACCACCAAAAACAACAAGGGGGCACAGATTGCTTCAAAGGATTTGCCTAGCCAGCAGCAGGGGCCTGGGCTAGAGAGATATATTTCTATATATCTAGTGACATAATATGGTCCTGGGGTGGGTGGAGATCTGGGTGTTTTATAGCTATTAGGTAATGATGTAATGGGGGCAGGGGTGTGGATTTCAGGCTCTTATCGTATACTGTAGCTAGTGATATGATGAGGCCAGAAGCAAGGTTGGGGGGGTCCCTGTTAATTGCTGAGTCCTCAAGCTCTAAAGGGGGTCTCCTCTGTGGGGGTTACCTGGGGCGTCGCCTCCTTCGGCCGACAGGGCAGCGGCGCTCTTGCTCCTAGCTAGTGAGGCCTGGGTGGGGGTGAGCAGGCGACTGAGGAACCCTCCGTCCACGGGGCTCGTCAGGGGCTTGCGAGCTACACGGCCAGCATGAGCGGAACCCCCCCCCCCAAAAAAATGAAGGAGCCAAAACAAGAAAAAGAAGGAGGCGATAGGAGGGGGGGGGGGGGTCAACACAAAGAAAGGGGCAGAATGGGGTTTTGGGGGGGGTCACCATGTGATTTCCACTCATAAAAGGAGAGAATAAACATAAGAAACCAAGCCGTGTCGCAATAGTCTTGAATGGCTTCCCTGTGGAAACCTAGTCCTATCACCATTCCACCCAGTGGTCATGAGGACAAAGAGACCAGGAAAGGAAGCCATGAAAAAGTATTGAGACAGACCCAGAGTGATTGTCGAGCAACTGAAGAGGACTACAAGTGAGGTACAATGAGGTCAAATTAAGGTGTGTCCCTGGTGCAGAAAGGATAAAAAGGGTGTTAGTGAGCTTAGTCCACATACAGGAAAGGGTGTGTGCTATGGGGTAGATAGGGAGGGCAGGGAACATAGAGGTAAGGGCTCAACGTAAGAGTGCGCAAGTACTCTTAGGTTTCTACTGTACAGACTCAGTGCTTTGTTTTGGGAAGAACAAGAATTTAAAGTAAAATGGAAAATGCCTATCTAAGGCAGTAATTCTATGCCCTGCCCACCGCATTTGAAAAGACAGTGGTGTACCGATCACTTATGCACGTTATCGGGAGACAGTGAGTCTGACAGTAAAAACCAAGAGCTCTTGATCTCATGCAATGACAGAATACAGTTCCCCTTTGGTTCCATTGGAAACCCAGTAACAAAAGGATGAAAAACAAAAACAGAAAGGTAAAAGTAAAATGGGCTATAAGCGCCGTTTCCTTTTTGGCACTTTGGATGAAGGGACTTCCATCGAGGCCTCCTTCAGGCTCCCTGACAGAGTGGACGTCTTTTTCAGACAGACTAATGTGTTAGAGGTAGAGTGGGCCAGCCCCTTCAACTGTCAGTCACAGAGCTCCAGACTGATTATAGGACAGGGTCATCCAGGGAAAATGGTTAGGAACAGGAGAGTTTTCCCCTGTCTAGTTAATGAAGGGATTCAGCTTAAGGACAGACATGGATGTCTCGTTGTGGGATTCTTCTAACTCAGTATGAGACGTTCAAAGATGATCTTATTGACTCAAACTGAAAGGCTGAAGGATATTTGAACACTGCATTAAGTCTCACAAAACATCCCAGCACTGAGAAACAATTTTGCCCTGTAAATGAGATGCGTATTTTTTTCTCTCCCCAAAGCAGTTAAGCCAAAACCACGTCCCGTTATTCAGAGGAGCGTTCTACTACGCTCCCATTGGCTAGCTAGCGGTGTCTCACTCACAGGCGATCAGCACAGAGACAGTGACCTTCCAAGTTAAGGATGGAAAGTGTCATTTAACAACCACCATAATGCAGGCCTATTATCATCATCATCATCATGATGTTTGGTAACATTTGCCCATGTATTTATTTTCAGAGTTTCAATGGGTTGTAAAAATGTCTCAGAACTCTTCTGAATTCCCTCAATTTAAGGTCAGCAAGGTTAACCTAGGCTAATTAACATTACTAGCTCGGTATTTGAAGTTAGACTACTTATGATAATATATCAGGTGAAAGCATATGCTTACTATTCATAATTCCTCAAATATTTATTTGCTAAATCATTCAGTCGAATACGCTATGCTACAGCTATTGAATCGGTCTGAGCGTTAAGGGATGCAAACGGCTAGCTCGGTCCACGACATCATGTTAGTATATTTTTCAATCTTGAAAATAAAAGGGCAAACGTTATTAATCAGTGACTGAAATTTCGCACTACGGCGATATTCACTTCCGGACTTGGAGCGCTCAAAGCGTTGTTGAATGCCCCTCTGAATAACGGGCCGTGGTTTTGGCTTAAACTGCTTTGGGGAAAAAGAATGAACGCAAATGAGATGGTCGCTTTTCAAAACGACTACAATCAATATACAGTATGGACAGATGGAGTGAGATATGGTTAACACAACCATAATACAACACAGTTAGTAGTAGTAGCACAGCATTTCAACAAGGAGAGTCAGTGGCCATGCTAGTGCTCTCTAGACACTAGCTACAGTGGGATGGCACTGACATACACCGCAGGGGCACGAGACCACACGTGTCAAATCCTCTGCTTACATACGTCATCTGCAGGGAAAACAACAAACCCATTGTGACCAACAAAAAAAACATTGTGTTAGTCAGGAGCACAAAGGAGGTATTTCTGGTTTATAGCAGCTCCAAGAGAGAGAGCGAGGTTAAGACAAGATTATCTGGGAGCAAAAAAACACAGCGGTGAGCAACAATATAGGAGGGATCTGTTCGAGAAAGATAAAGGAGTGAGGTGAGTTAGCGACACGAGGACCAGAGAGAGTCCCCGGTAGAGACCAGGGATAGATGGAGACACAGGAGTTGGGCAGTAGGTTAGAGGCTGTCGAGAGGCAGACAGACAAGTGTGCGCGGTGTTGGCTGGAAAAGAGCACACGTGTAGAGAGAGAGGGGCAAAGAGTGGAGGAAAAGGCTGGTTTGGAAGTTTAGAAGCACTAGGCTGCTGCACTTCAATCACCGAACCACAACAGTAGCTGCAACTGGCTACACCTCCCCAGCCGGCGCATACAAATCAACGCTGGGAGCTGAACATTAGCGAGTTAAAAGACAAAATGTCAGAGGAGATGCGTGCTTGTTATTACAAAAAGAGGAGGTCCGAGCGATGCAGACAACGACGAGAATATAAAATAGGTACATGCTAGCCACCTTGGTCGTCTGTAGTCCCCTTGTCGAGCTTGGAGGGGGTTTGCGTTTTGCCCCCTCCCGCTCGTGTAAGGGAGGAGCTTCTCTTCTTCAGGGAGGGTCCTACAGACAGGAGAGGGGGGTTACAGCCTATCAGGGACAAAGGGGGCGGGTCAAGCTCCCCTAAAAGTCCTCAAGAACAACATGAATGTTATTTAGCATTATTTTGTTCTCATTACAGTACAAATCAATTGTTAGTCGACTGTGGCTAAATTGCACTGTATGTTCCATGTGAGCAGAAGGAACACAGCCATTGCACTGGTCATAATCTGGTTACTGGCTCTCTCTTGATAGAGAGCTACATGATGTCTAGCACCACAGTAGTGCATGGTGTTAGCCTGCATCGGTCAACTAATCAGTTCCAAGAAAACATTCATCTAGATCTAAGAAACATGCAAAAAACTAAAAGACTATATCAATTATCTTAAATATCTTCAGGCACTCGTTTACTGTGCTGAAAGAGGGCCTTCCCAGTGGGCACAGGTTGAATCAATGTGGAATAGACACCGAATTGCAGTCTTTGCCCAGTGGGTTGTAAGGAGCCTCAGAGCCACACCAGGCAATGGTGGCTCAGACCCATTAGAGGTTGTGTAGCGCATGTAAAGGAGGGCCTTAATATGCACCTGTCTGTTCCACCTGAAGCTTTTTCCTGCCTTCCTTATTGGGCTGAGTGTATAGGTCAATTTTGTCGTTTCTAGGCAACCGGTTCAATGACGAACTCCTCACACGAGCACCTGAGAGACAACGAGTAGACACCCAGGGTGAAACAGTGACACAGCCTTTTCTCTTTCTGTCTCCTTCACAATAACAGTCATAGGAACATTGTTGTAGTTAGTCTTAGCAATTTGTCCCTTCTACTTAAGAGGGACATACACACTGGAATATTGCTGCAGTTGGTCTTACAATTCCCATCATCCTACCACAGGAAGGCTCAAGGTCACAGGGATCGTTATTACAAAAGAAAATGTGCCGACATTCTCAGAATGTGTTCCTAACCCTGGTGAAAAAGGAAACGGGCTAGTGGAATTTGACACAGAGACAGGTTAAGGAGGAGAGAAATCAACAATATCAGATAGCGAGAGAGGACAGACAACATTGTAAGTATCTTGGCGACGGTGGAGGAAAAGGAAGCTGTGGAGAGAGAACGATTGGACCTAGAATGATTCTTCTTCTCAGTGGTGGTCAGAAACAATGCAATTCCCTGTGAATCAAGCCAGGATGAATTGCATTAGCATTAGGAAGGTACAGTACAAAGACTACCGAAGAGGATAGAAGAGATCCCAAATGCGTCACTGATGCTTTGGGGCAACTCCTTATGATTCTTTGACACTTCCCTGTGTCACAAAATGCACTACAAAACTGAAAGTGAACAGTAAATGGATGCAATGGAATCAAGTTCATGCTGGGTTGATCATTGGTTGAGGTCAGAGACAGCGAGCCAAGGCATTGGTTTACCAGTCTCTTAATGTTCCGCTGATTGGCTTGTCTCTCAGCTCCTGGACACGGGAAGGAGAGGGTCAACGCAGTGACAATAACAGTGGGCTGACACGGTGGCTGGGTAGAGGGTAGGATGGAACGCAGGAGGGTGGAAAGGGGACTTACTTTTGTCGGGAGAGTTGATGAGGGTGGCGGAGGAGGAGGACAGGCGCTTGTTGATGCCAGCCTCAGACAGCTGTTTCAGGTTCATGGTGGAAGTGGAGCGCTTGTCAACTAAGGGGTGGAGGGAGAGACAGACAGGGAGGGAGGGGGTTATACAGGAGACTGACCAATGGGAGACTGGGAGAAGGGGAAAGGACATAGAGGGGGGGGGGGGGGGGGGGGGGTGGAGGACAGGGTTCTGCAGGGTCCTAATGACCTGCAACCAACATTCAACACTCATTTAGTCTCAATTCTAGGGCATACTACACCGGTGGGGTCCATGTACAAAACAAACATTGAACTAAGGCACTACTGAATATAATACATTTTGATAACAGAACAAGTAGCAGACCAAAGCCATTCCAGTTTATAGGCAGGCACAGCAGTTAGTGATAAGAGTTGAAAAGCCAGAAAAAAAATCCACAGAATAGATACCACAGGTGAACAGTCAAGAAATCAACATTAGTTGGCACGTGTTAAACAGTCAACAGCAGTGCTGCTCAGAGAGCGGAGCCTACATGTGACACCTCATCTGGAAGTGCTTCAAAGTGAGTGAGAGAGTAAAGAAAAAGAGGAAGTCCACAGGCTTGTGGGACAGAAGTGACAGTGAAGTTGCCCATACATGGTGATCTAAGGTCAGCCTTGCATTTTCCCCACTAATGGTTAATGTCAGGATAAGCTGATCCTAGACATGTGCATATAAGCAAAATCAACCCATCCCTGGGAGAACCAGGAAGATATTAGTGAGGGAGTGAGTAAGATAAGGGCTGGTGGTTAACATAACAGTGCCAGTCCATGCTGCTTTGCTGTGGGTACAGTACAGGTGTCAACCAGTTTAACCTGCACTTTGTTGTGTCCTGGGGGGCTTTTCTGGAGACGCGGGTGAGATTACTATAGCTACTGGAGAGGCAGCACCTGCGTCAGGGTCTCCTGTGGGGGGGGGAGAGAGTCTCTCAGCGGGGAGACAGGAGCAGACACATACCGCCCACAGGGGCAGTGAGGAGGAGGAAAAGGGCTGGCTGACAACAATCAGTAGATTTCCATCTCTGACAGTCAGCGCCCACAACACAGCTGCTAGGAAACAAGCTCACATGATAAGACCACATATGGGTCAAATGACCTGATAACAAGCATCTTTTTTTGACCTATAATATGAACATTGCTTTTATGAAGTATGGTCCGGATTCCCTTACACAGATTAAGCCAAATCCTCGACTAAGCGCTTTCAAATGGAGATTCTCTTGGATTACACTATATGTCCAGGACTAGGCTTAATCTGTGTCTGGGATACAGCCCCTATATGATTATGAACAATAAATTAAAGAAAAACAGATTGAGATATTATATAGCAGCTATGCTATCGCTCACTGCATATTAAGAGTATGCGTCATTAAACTAGAGGCATTCAGACTTCAAAAGAAAAACATAGAAAATGTTGAGAAATGTTGTTAAGCGAGCCTTGGACGTACGCAGAACATATACCGATGCCTAATCAACATAACTACAGCTGACAGCAAACCAATAACGAGCCAGTCACTGAGGATGAGTCAGCAAGTTTTAACCGACCTGTGCTTTTCAGCATCCGCTGTCAGACAAATAGGAAACCATAAATCCTTACACACATGCTTGAGTCCTATACACTTAGCAGTCCTATCCATATGGTATAGAGCAGAGTGGAATGGTATGGAGGAGGATTCCTTACCGGATCGGTTGTCTGATTCTGAGAGTCCTCCCCAAGACCACCTCTTCTGCCTCTGCTCCACTCTCTGGCTGCGCTCCAGGGTCCGCCGCATCACCGCCTCATAGTGCTCCTGCAGCACACAGAGGGAGAGAGAGAAGGGGAGAGAGGGGGAAAGGAGGGGGGGGGGGGGGGGGGTGGAGGAATGCAAAGTCATTCACATGACAAAGTAATACTCTGGGTCTCCCAAACCCAAATAAACAGGGTCAAAGGGATAATGATGACAATATGAGCCTACGTCCCAGAATGAGGTGAGTCGGTAACTCAAAGAGAAATGCTGTTTTCAGTCTGACAATAACAGTTCACTACAATATGATCATAGTGAAACAAGAGGGGGTGATGACAACGTTAGATAAAGCCAAATTGTCTGCTCTACTTTGAAGCAAAGATTAATATCCCTGTAATATGTTTTAAACGATTTAGTCTTTCATATGTTATACCAACACTACATTGTTCTGGGGTGGTAGAGTTGCATTTGTCTGCTTAGCAGTGGTGCAAAGCAACAGGTCACTAGTGCCAATCAAGCTGGAATAAGAACACTGAGGGAATGAGTTTCCTGCAGCAGACGCCCATTAAAAGTAGCAAAAACAGGAGATGGTTTCATTCGTAACACTAACAAAGTATGCATCCTTTCCTGAAGTTGTTCACTCATGCTCTAACAGAGACATAGCATTAACTCTGCCAATTAGGCTACACCAGAAAATCCCATGAACCTGAGCAGTGAAAATAGTCAACTCGTGATAGCTGCACATATGATTAGTCACTGCAGTTCACCCGTCCCAATTCAAATACATTATTTTCGCTTACTATGGATATCGACATGCTCCAGTTTAGTGCACACATTTACGCCATTGACTACACAAATAGTCTACAAAACAAGAGTTGTATCTGTAGCGCCACCCTGGTGTTGGAGGACCCCCGGGACCCGCACCTTCTCTTCCTCCTGTTTCTGCTTCCTTTTCTCCTCCACAGCCGAGCGTCTCTGCTCCTCCTTCCTGCGCTGCTCGTCCAGCTTCTTCTGGCGCTCCTCCATCTGACGCTCCACCTGCAGCTTGGCCTTACGCTCTCTCTCCAGGATCTGAGAGTCCTTCGCAGCTGGATAGGCATGTGTGTGTTTAGGTGTGGCATATATGCACGCGCAGTGTGAAGAGAAAAAGGGAAAACACATTGGTTTGTTTACTTTGTGACCAGCCCAGTGGTCAAAAATCACCCAATTAAATCTCCCAGTAAAGTCCCACTATATAGAAGGTATTTCCTGTCTCAACAGGAACTTTAATGTATACACTTGTGTATGTTGCTAATCCAATGAGTAGATAAGTAATGAAATGGTCAGGGTCAGAGGCTGGGCCCATTAAAGAGAATGGTGTACAGGCTGGACTCCTGAGACCTTAGCTAATAGCTAGTAGAACGTGTTGATGGATTATGACCAACCCATAGAAATGGACCCACCATTCAGACTGAGCTCTTACCTTGCTGCCTATCGGCCTCCTCTCGTCTCTCTTTTGCCACCCGAAGCCGGTCGTCTATCCTTAGTGCAGCACCATCAATGACTGCATGCACACAGAGATGCAGATAAGTGTGTACACACATGCAGTGGAAATAGTGTGGGCATGGGCAGAAAATCAGTGGTGGATTATGATGTGCTGCAGGGTCACCGTGAGTTAATCACCTGACAGGCAGATGTGCTCATCATGAATGACAATAATACCCTTTGAGTCATCACCTTATTACTGCAACAGTTGACAGCACTGTTTATGCGGCATTAAGCCACAACGACATGGCGGTGTGACGTGTGAGTGATAAGTGTCACTCATTATAACCCAGGTAACAGACAATGAGATTTGTAGTTAAAAAGCCTGTATGAGATAAGGAATATGTACAGTGCCTTGCGAAAGTATTCGGCCCCCTTGAACTTTGCGACCTTTTGCCACATTTCAGGCTTCAAACAAAGATAAAAAACTGTATTTTTTTAGTGGGACACAATCATGAAGTGGAACGACATTTATTGGATATTTCAAACTTTAACAAATTAAAAACAGAAAAATTGGGCGTGCAAAATTATTCAGCCCCCTTAAGTTAATACTTTGTAGTGCCACCTTTTGCTGCAATTACAGCTGTAAGTCGCTTGGGGTATGTCTGTATCAGTTTTGCACATCGAGAGACTGACATTTTTTCCCATTCCTCCTTGCAAAACAGCTCGAGCTCAGTGAGGTTGGATGGAGAGCATTTGTGAACAGCAGTTTTCAGTTCTTTCCACAGATTCTCGATTGGATTCAGGTCTGGACTTTGACTTGGCCATTCTAACACCTGGATATGTTTATTTTTGAACCATTCCATTGTAGATTTTGCTTTATGTTTTGGATCATTGTCTTGTTGGAAGACAAATCTCCGTCCCAGTCTCAGGTCTTTTGCAGACTCCATCAGGTTTTCTTCCAGAATGGTCCTGTATTTGGCTCCATCCATCTTCCCATCAATTTTAACCATCTTCCCTGTCCCTGCTGAAGAAAAGCAGGCCCAAACCATGATGCTGCCACCACCATGTTTGACAGTGGGGATGGTGTGTTCAGTGTGATGAGCTGTGTTGCTTTTACACCAAACATAACGTTTTGCATTGTTGCCAAAAAGTTCAATTTTGGTTTCATCTGACCAGAGCACCTTCTTCCACATGTTTGGTGTGTCTCCCAGGTGGCTTGTGGCAAACTTTAAACAACACTTTTTATGGATATCTTTAAGAAATGGCTTTCTTCTTGCCACTCTTCCATAAAGGCCAGATTTGTGCATTATACGACTGATTGTTGTCCTATGGACAGAGTCTCCCACCTCAGCTGTAGATCTCTGCAGTTCATCCAGAGTGATCATGGGCCTATTGGCTGCATCTCTGATCAGTCTTCTCCTTGTATGAGCTGAAAGTTTAGAGGGACGGCCAGGTCTTGGTAGATGTGCAGTGGTCTGATACTCCTTCCATTTCAATATTACCGCTTGCACAGTGCTCATTGGGATGTTTAAAGCTTGGGAAATCTTTTTGTATCCAAATCCGGCTTTAAACTTCTTCACAACAGTATCTCGGACCTGCCTGGTGTGTTCCTTGTTCTTCATGATGCTCTCTGCGCTTTTAACGGACCTCTGAGACTATCACAGTGCAGGTGCATTTATACGGAGACTTGATTACACACAAGTGGATTGTATTTATCATCATTAGTCATTTAGGTCAACATTGGATCATTCAGAGATCCTCACTGAACTTCTGGAGAGAGTTTGCTGCACTGAAAGTAAAGGGGCTGAATAATTTTGCACGCCCAATTTTTCAGTTTTTGATTTGTTAAAAAAGTTTGAAATATCCAATAAATGTCGTTCCACTTCATGATTGTGTCCCACTTGTTGTTGATTCTTCACAAAATAATTCAGTTTTATATCTTTATGTTTGAAGCCTGAAATGTGGCAAAAGGTCGCAAAGTTCAAGGGGGCCGAATACTTTCGCAAGGCACTGTATAAATAAAAGCCTGTGGCTACTTGGCAACGAATTAAAGGTAGGCTTAATTTATGACTACTGAGCCATCGTCATGTTTACCACATGGTTAATGACAAACATTAGCTAAGCCTCCACACTGGAACTCTGGCAGAGGCTATGGGAGAGACATACGAGCTGTTCTGGTGGTGGGTGTGTATACGTTTGTGTAGGCCTAGGCTATAGGTATGCATAATATATGCATATGAATGTACCCTGTTTGTTTGTTTGTGTGTGTGACAATGCAGATGCAGCAGGCTGGGGATATTTTGTTACCTGGCCGGGGAGACTTCGCTGCAGTGGTGTTGGGTGGTGTGTTTGCTGTTGCAGGGGATGCAGGTACTGGGCTGTTCCCTGCTAGGCTGCGCCGCTCCTCTGCCTGCGCCTGCGCAGATGCAGCTAAAGACACACGACAGAGGGAGAGAGAGAGAAAGTCAGGTCACGCTGTCTAGAATAGCATGATGAAATGAAAATGCCTTTGAAATAACGAGCTGCTGAGCAGTCTAGAGCAGGTGGCTCTCTGTGCTTTGTTTGTCCTCCATAGGAATGCATGTTCTAGAGAGATCGAGGAATTAAAGCTACAGAACAATCCAGCTATTCAGCCTCCCCCTGCCCCCTCTCATCAACGGTCAGCCAGGCTGCTGTCCACTGGGCTCTCAGTCTCTCGAAACACCCAGTTCCCAGCATTCAAGTGACCACCCTATGCAGACATCCCTGGATTTTAAAGGATCAGATGAGGAACACTTTAGTGTAGGGGTAAGGGTTAAAATGTTGGTTTCAGACTTGGGCAAATGACTAAAAAACATTGAGGCCTAGACCTCCATAGGGCACATCAGAGAGCCCCACTCAGCATGGCCAAAATGGCTCCATTCAAAGTTGTAACCTATTGCTATAGGGGCCTCTATAATAAGCACTAGGCCGGCAGGGGGGAGTGGAAAGAACGTGATCAACAGCTCTGAGCCCTGGTAGCAGCCCTTTCCTCGTCCCCAGTACGTGAAAAGGTGTGTGCGCGCGTGTCAGTGGAAGAAAAATTACCCAATTGTCATAAAAGTAAAAAGATAACTTAATAGAAAATGACTCAAGCAAACCAGATAGCATTTTCTTGCTTTTTTAAATTTACGGATAGCCAGCGACACACTTCAAAACTCAGATATCATTTACAAACAAAGCGTTTGAGTTTAGTGAGTCCGCCAGATCAGCGGTAGTAGGGATGACCAGGGATGTTCTCTTGATAAGTGTGAGAACTGGACCATTTTCTGTCCCGCTAAGGATTTAGGTCAATTCTTTACATTCTTTTCTTTAGGAATGTAGTGAAGTAAAGTACAGATACCCCAAAAAACTCCTTATTAAGTAGCACTTTGAAATACTTGTATTTAAGTACATTACACCGCTGTGTCAGGAGCATTGTGAGACTGCTGACAGAGGGGTCGTCATGTGATAGCACTCTGGCTGCTGATCATGCTCAAGCCAATAGTCTGAAATAGCCTCCTGACTCCTGTCCTTCATGACCACCACTGATAAGTGGAAGGACAGGTTGGAATTTTCAACTGCTGCTTCGGTGATGCTCTATCTGGTTAGATTAGAGATTGTGAAGGGAAGAATACAGGAAAGGACACCGCAAAAGAGTCCCTTTCAGGCTGTTGGAGAACAAAGTCAACACAAAACCGGTCCCCTCTCACTGCTCTTTATGATGTCACATGCAAACAATAATGTCAGTGCAACAGAAAGGAACCGTGATCCTTACATCCCACAGCACCTCTGGCTCTCCCTACCTGTCTGCATTGAGACACTAGGTGACAATAGGGGAGCTCTCAATGGCTCTCCTTACAAGAAGTGACACTGACAGTACACTGTGTTCACTGCAATGCTTTGTTTCATACTGTTGTTTTCTGCTGAGTGGGATGACCGGGAGTGCATATTACAGAAAATCTCATGTGGAGGAAGAGAATCTGCAGGAGAAAAAAAAACAATTCAGCCGGATATGAACACAAAACAAAGGCAGGTTATAAGCGAGTGGAAACTCAATCAGGAACATAAAGGGGACTATAGAAGAGGACTATGTTACATCCCTTTAGCATTTCATTAGCCCATATCACTGTGGTTCTGGAGAGAACACCTCAAATAGTGACAGACAATGAAGCTCAAAGTTCAATGCTCCTCCACTCCCAATATTACTGGAATAGATGTGTATCTTTAGCCATTGCTCTTCACAGAGCAATAGGATGTAGTCAATAGGACAAAAAAAGAAAAAATATTCAACAGAATGACGCCGGAGGGGGATGGCTGCCGTTTTATGGGCTCCTAACCAATTGTGCCATTTTGTGTGCTTTTTCGCATTTCTTGTAACTTATTTTGTACATAATGTTGTTGCGAATGTCTCTTATGACCGAAAAGAGCTTCTGGATATCAAAACAGCGATTACTCACCTCAAATATTTTTTTCTTTAATGAGTCGGAAGCAAAGGCTATAATTTTGCTCCCAGATGGGCCCAAATCCTAGGGATGCACGATATAAAAATCAGTAAGCACATCGGAATTTAGCTTAAAAAAAAGCAGACATCGGCCCGATGTGTAGTTTAACGCCAATGTGCAAAACTGATGTCCAAGCTGACGCGCAAACCTATATAACGTAGGTAGATGAAGTAGTGGCGCCATGGAAAATACAGCACTACACAGAACAAAAGCAGAAAAATACTAAGCGTACACTTCCAACAACTAAACATGTTCAAGTCGAGCAGTCATTTGAAAGAGTAAGAACATTTAAGCGAGACAACTCAAAGGCGAAATCCATTAACTCCAAGATAATGGAATTCATTGCCCTTGAAAATCAACCGCTCCCTGTCGTGGATGATGTTGGCTTGCACCGACTTGTCGAGCACCGGTACACACTACCAAGTATGCGCTATTTTACAGATGTTGCACTACCGGAGTTACATAGTATTGTTGTAACGCATACTTGGTAGTGTGTACCATACTTGGTAGTGTGTAGCTACTTGTTATGGGTATCACTGCTATTAGCTTCACAACTGACATTTGGACCAGCGATGTCAGCCCCATGAGCATGCTGAGTCTGACCGCACAGTGAGTCGACGAGGATTTCGTACTAAGGAAAGCCGTATTGCATGTTCAAAGATGTGCTGGTTCTCATACCGCTGCTGCCATTTTAATGGCATTGGAGAACATTTTTTTAAACATGAACACTCCTAGCTCCAGTCAAACAACCGACTCGAAAAATAAGCTCAACTGCGTCTGCAGCAGACGTGATACCCTCTGTCAAAACTGTCGACACATACCGTGGGGTTAAAACTTTCAAAAGTACTCTACAAGAGGCTGTAAACAAGCGATTCGGTGGAATTCTGAGCCTCTGTACTGTATCGCCACCATGTTCGATGCTAGGTACAGGGACGACAGATCCAAAAGGTATACAACTACTGCACATCAAAACATTTTCAAAAGCGATGAGGCTGATGCAACAGATCAGACAGTTTAGATTAAAATGTTGATGAAGTTGTATTTCTTCATATTATAAGCTCAGAAATGTGTACATGGCTGTAGGCTACACGTGAAGGTTCCAAAATGCAATTAGCCAAAAACACTTATCAAAAGTGCACCGCACTAGCGAGCAGTTTCATGTGACAGAGCTGAAAATATAAGTTAGAAATTAAGAAAAAGGGGGAGCTCTAAAGATGCAGCAACTAGCATGGGTTACTAATATGAGTAGGATTGTGCCTTTGGCTACTGGACAATAAAATAATGTTGATTTGAAAAATAGAACATAAGAGAAATGCTAGTTTCAAAGGCATGAGGTGTTTCTAAAAGCATTCCCTCAACATTTCCAGGTTGTTTTCTGGCTAGTCTACTTTGAAACAAGGTAAGACATGGTTCATAAAATGGCAAAAACAGCCAGGTTTTAAACAATTAAGTTTATGGTTAAATAGTTTCAAAATGCGGACCACCTCCGCTCAGATTCAAGGTTTGGCGATGTGCAACAGGCACTGTCCTTCACTCTCTGATCTTGTGACAACTTGATCTGAATGAACTGTGCCGAGTATGGCGACAGAATCAAACCCATAGACGTTAATGTTAGTTATCATTCATTATACTTGTCAAACATGACTGACATTTAGCCAATATTTCTGTAATTTAAAGTCTGTTTGGCAACATTTTCTGGCCCATCCCTCGAGTCAGCATCAGTTTGGACACGAGGCTGTAGTCAACATGCATATCACATACACTGACATGTAGGCTTTTTTTTATTCATTTGAATATTATTTTCAATGTTGGCCTCTCTGATCCAATTCTGAGCAGATTAATTATTTGATATTGCGGTGTTATTTATTGAAACTTGTCCATTTGGACAACTTAAAGGGATACTTCGGGATTTTGGCAATGAGGCCCTTTATCTACTTCCCCAGAGTCAGATGAACTTGTGGATACCATTTGCTAGCAGATACCAATACATTGCACTAACTCTAGTTAGTATTGGCTCGTGAAACTACCTCTAACTTCCTTCATACTGGACACAGAGGCATAAAAATGGTATCCACGAGTTCATCTGACTCAGAAGTAGATAAAGTATCCCTTTGTATCTATACTCTTCTTGTCCAACTTTATATTTTTTACTTGACACTGACAAGAGAACAAGCATTACTGTTGAGCCCTGAAACAGTATCAATATTTTTCATGCAGGTCATCATGGATGAATGAATGTCTGCTGCTAATCCCACAGGAAGTGGAGGTCAGTTTACTTTTCCTCTCCTCAACTCAATTCCCCCCGCCACATGTTGTTTACGAAACAAGTCTGGACTAACACTGAAATGCTTACTTATGGGCCCATCCTAACAATGCAGAGAGAAAAGACAAATATGAAGTAAAAACACAGTCATAATAGATACACAATGAGTAACGATAAATTAAGTATATAGCAGGGGTACCAATACCAAGTCGATGTGCTTATAGATTAACCTTAACAAATACACAGCTCTTGGGTGTACCAAATAGGGGAGAAAATATATAATCCAAGTCTGTGCAGATATTTATGAATCATCCACAAAATGAATTTAGGCTTAAAGTGACTCTTACGACACTATTCATCTGGTGTCCTTCTCGCCCTGCCAAGGCTTAGGCAGCTCTGTCGCATGGCAACTGTTGCTGAGCGAGGCAGAGTAGAGCTTGAGAGACCAGACAAGGGTTTATATCTCGCTCACTGTGGACCAAATCCTCAATTCACACTAATTCCAAGCGCAGTGCCAAAGAGAACTGAAAAAATATTAAGGGATAATTCACCCCGAACCACTAATTCCTATGATTAACAGTGTTAGTGTTATATTGAAAACAATTTTTGTTAACAAAATGTTTCATTTTGGCATTATAGCATGATTGGTAGAAACATGTGAAAATCGTTTTTGGAAATCTATTGCAGCTCAAGTCTACTACAAAACCCACAATGCAATGCTCTCTGGGCTGGCTAGCTAGAAAACATAGCTACACACAATAATACCCAAGTCAAAACATGTGAAGTAGCTACCTACTGTAAAAATCAGCTAAACTGCACTATCAATTTAAAAGTCTCTCACCGAGTTCAACTTGCATTTCATCTCTGCCTAGAGCACATTTCTTTCCCACAGAGTTACTTTTGAGGAGATGGGAAACTCCATTAGAATTGTATTAACACCCATTGTGTACGTTGCCCATGCATCGTCAATGGGATGCGCGGTGCATTCTGGGACAAGGAGAGCCCTCCTCCAAGGAGTGAATGGGAATCAATTGGGTGCTAGCTCAAAAACCAAACTTTGGCATGCATTTCATGAACAAGTACAACATTGCAAAATAGACTCATATCCTGACTTTCAGAAGGGATTGCGTGACAATTAGCTTAGCAACAGCATTAGGTGAATGTGATGAGTTGACAGTCAGTTTGTTGGGGCGATTTTCCATATATTGCCCAATGGGTTACCCATCTCCTTTCTGTTACATCTTTGTTTCCCACAGACAGAGCTTTGCGACATGGTTCTTAGAGAAACGTAGTTCAATTATTTGGTACACTGTTTAGATTAAGCACATCTAAGCTAAATATATACTTTGTCATGACAATATAAAATGGATGGATGTGTTCTAGACAACTATGCCCATACCAGCTATTGGCTGATTTGGCGATCTGGAATTCAGGTAATTGTTTAAAAGTGTTATAAAATGTGATGTGTGTGGTACCCCATCACCAGAGACGAGAATTATGTAGCTATGACACGTTCCTACATGATTTCCTAACTTTCACAGACGGACCACTTAGAAGTTAAATCATGGGGACTTTTTCTATTTCCCCAAAATAATGCTCCTCCACTCCCAATATTACTGGAATAGATGTACATCTTTAGCCATTGGTCTTTACAGAGTAGCTCAATAGGAGCTAGTCAAGAGGACAAACCTAACACGGTAAACAAAGCTGCAGCAATATCTCAGTAATGTATTAGTGAAACAGCCTTAATGATCACCTGCTTGTGTGATAGCGTGATTAGGACTTGGTGTAGCCTGCCCTAGCAGACACAGTAAAGAGCAGGCTGAGGATATCATTACAGAATGTGAAAAAGGAGACCGAGTCAGTCACCATCCTTCTATCCACTCAAAAAAAGGATTGCAGTGGGCAAATATTGGGCACGCTCCATTACAATGGACGCAAATAACAGTTCACCATGCCAACATTAATGACTGAGTCCCTGGTTACACCCACCTATGCTCCAGTCCATACCCATTAACCCTACTACTACCCCTTGAGAATGTTGATACCATACATTATTCAAAGCCAATAGTCTTAAACTATGCATTGATCCAGGTCTCTCTCCATATATGTCAACGTAATGTAGAACTGAAAGAGCCAGGTGTCCCAGGGCTCTACAGTGCGACCATTTTAAAATGTAGGAGCACCAGTGCGGCTAGAGAAAGGAAGGATTCTACATTTCTGCGTGCACCTAACTGTTTCAACTTAGGTGCACACGTCATCCTTGTAAAAAGGTCAACATAGAACCCTGTGTCCTTGTGCACACAGAGAAGAGCTGACAAGGGGAGGAAGAGGGCACCTGCATCCATCTCTCCATCACTATGGAGATTTGCATCGATAAGCATACATTAGACCTGAATGGGCTGGCTGCAGAAAATCAGACAGACTGACGCAGCACAAAGCCGGGCAAGAACGTGGGTAGTGTTTTTTAAACCAGAAGTCAATCGTGACTGTGTGAATGTATTATGGAAAACCATTAGGATAGACAACAGATTTGCCTGCCTAGCCTATGTCCACAACTAAAACACTATCCTTTGAAAACATAACCTACTTTGTCCTGCATCAGACCATAGAGGACATTCCATTTTATATAGCATATGCTTGCTAGCTGCGGAGGCGCCACATTGCTGCGATAGGGGGAAACTCCTTAACCGATTAGTCTGTAGTACATAACTTATCCTATTAGGCAGTTAGGATATAGTACAGGAACAGCTTTGAACAGAGCTCTCTATAAATCACACGCAACATAGTAAATAGACTGGCTATAAACGGGTTGGTTGTTTAGCAACAAAACCGACACATGCACAACTATTGGGCAAAATCATACAAGGTTGGGTTAGATTGTTGACATGTAAACCATTATATTTTCAATAAACATTGGAGACAAACACATTTGCACAATGATCACTTGTCTTTAAAATACATTGTAGGTGACCGTTGTTGGTTAGCTAGCAAGCTTTTTTTTTGACATAATAGCATTGACATGAAATCTGTCAAAATACCTCAAAAAAGCCATGGTATCAAGAACAAGATTAAACAAGTCACTTACAATTCCCCACATGGCAGTTTTGTCATTGTTGCTATCTGTCCATCCAAAATCACAACAATATAGACTTCTTCCCCATTGTAGCATGCACATAATTTGACATTGTCAGCTAACCCATCTGTTGGTTTAGGCTAGCTAGGCTAGGAAACATCCCCCAGGCAGAGCTGTTAGGGGCAGCAGTAAGAGACCACTCTCCACGGGGCTCCTGTCTTGGAAGAGGCCAGTCAATGGTCATAAACAGGAAGCAGGCCAGCCTGCACTAACATGCAGCTGCAGTTATGTTCAGATGGCCAAAACCACCAGTATCCAACCAGCAAATGCCTAACTTCAAAGCACTATGGGTAATGCACACTTGTATAACAGTATGGGGCATAAGGGTACTCATATATCCACCCGACTTTATAACTAGAGGTAAACCGATTAAATCGGAATGGCCGATTAATTAGGGCCGATTTCAAGTTTTCATAATCGGAAATTGGTATTTTTGGGCACCGATTTGCCGTTTTTTTTTTTTAAAACACCTTTATTTAACTAGGCAAGTCAGTTAAGAGCACATTCTTATTTTCAATGACGGCCTAGGAACGGTGTATTAACTGCCTCGTTCAGGGGCAGAACGACAGATTTTCACCTTGTCAGCTCGGGGGATCCAATCTTGTAACCTTACAGTTAAGTAGTCCAACACAATAACAACCTGCCTCTCTCTCGTTGCACTCCACAAGGAGACTGCCTGTTACGCAAATGCAGTAAGCCAAGGTAAGTTGTTAGTTAGCATTAAACTTCTTATAAAAAACAATCAATCATAATCACTAGTTAACTACACATGGTTGATGATATTACTATATATTATCTAGCGTGTCCTGTGTTGCATATAATCTGACTGAGCATACAAGTATCTAAGTATCTGACTGAGCGGTGGTAGGCAACATTCTTTCAAACAGCACTTTCGTGCGTTTTGCCAGCAGCTCTTCGTTGTGCGTCAAGCATTGCGCTGTTTATGACTTCAAACCTATCAACTCCCGAGATGAGACTGGTGTAACCGAAGTGAAATGGCTGGCTAGTTAGTGCGCGCTAATAGCGTTTCAAACTTCACTCGTTCTGAGCCTTCTAGTAGTGGTTCCCCTTGCTCTGCATGGGTAACGCTGCTTCGATGTGGTGGCTGTTGTCGTTGTGTTGCTGGTTCGATCCCAGGGAGGAGCGAGGAGAGGGACGGAAGCTATACTGTTACACTGGCAATACTAAAGTGCCTATAAGAACATCCAATAGTCAAAGGTTAAAGAAATACAAATGGTATAGAGGGAAATAGTCCTATAATAACTACAACCTAAAACTTCTTACCTGGGAATATTGAAGACTCATGATAAAAGGAACCACCAGCTTTTATATGTTCTCATGTTCTGAGCAAGGAACTGAAACGTTAACACATATTGCACTTTTACGTTCTTCTCCCAACACTATTTAAACCAAATTGAACAGGTTTCATTATTTACTTGAGGCAAAATTTATTTTATTGATGTATTATATTAAGTTAAAATAAGTGTTAATTCAGTATTGTTGCAATTGTCATTATTACAAATACACTATTTTTATTTATTTAAATCGGCCGATTAAATTGGTATCGGCTGTTTTGGTCCTCCCAATAATCGCTATCGGCGTTGAAAAATCATAATCGGTCGACCTCTATTCATAACCCCTGTATTCATCACAATAAACTGAGAACATTGGTTCACTGCTAAAGAAGACCCATGCTGACTGACCGTTGCACTGGTGCCTCCTGTTCAAAGCACCACCCACCACACACATACCAGTCAGACGACAAGAGTAAGTTCAGTGGGTCAGTGAAGTTGTTCCAACACTCGCGCTCCCTCTCGCTCTCTCTCTCCAGGACCCGGCTGAAGCAGTAACAGGCTGGGTGTTACTTGGTTGGCAGAAAGTGCAGTACTGCAGATGCCTGGAGTGTAATGTGTCCACACGGTCTAACAATGACAGCATTCACCGGGCACAACTGTGATGAGGGTGCGCACACACAGACAGCAGATCTTGTCCAGGACAACTGGGGACACATTCACTCAAGAGCTAAGCCTGGGCTATTTCCAGAGCCACCGGGATGATGATACGTCAGCAGGTCGTACACCATTCTCACTGGCTAATGAGAGAATGCCCTGACCAGAGCTTGGATCCTTAGGGTGCACACAAGGACTGTCCCAGGTGTGGACATGCATCACATTTCATCAACATCACTCATGGTGGGCCAACAAGTGCAATTGAGTGGATAGGCTAGTAGGCTCAATGCTTATACAGTCCACTGATTCAAAGCCAAATCTATGAACTAGGCCCATCTTTCCTTTTTAGTGTGTCATTTACTACTCTATACCGTCAAAATGATTGGGCGATGGACTGGCCTCTTATTCAAATAATGTAGTCTACATTTGCTTCTCAAATCTTTCCACTGTGCCGAAAGGAGAGGGCCTTTTGCATGAGTATGCACATCCATGATCGTTAACTGCAACACAATCAGTTCTTATTCACCCTATAAAAAGAGTTGACCTGCCTGGGGGCACGTTTCTCTCTGTGCTGTAATGCCTGGTGAGGAACCAAACTGTGTTCTTGACTGGGGCTCTGCCATCTCACTGGCTAGCGGGTCATGACCTCAACTCAGGGTTAACCTCCTGCAGAAGGCAGAGATGACAGGATCTACTCCTAGCCGTTTCACTGCTACAAGCGACTGCACCAAATAAGGCTTGTCAATTTCCTCCTTTGATTCAATCACAGCGATTCAGAAATATTGATCACGCTTTTGATTCTGCAGCCCAGGATTCAGATATCCTTGCTGGGATTTGAGTCCCAGGCATCTGATCTGCACTCAAGGTCTGAATGCCCAGTTTGATACACAAGCTCACATTCTTGTGGAGATTTTAAGGCTGGACTAGATTCCAGCCATTATTTTGTTAGCCTTCCTATGTCCAAATGTTGAGGGAACCTCTACAAAGTCAGTGCAGTTGGGATTTTCAAACATCCCCTCATCACCCTCTAGTCTAGATTGCATTTTACTGGAACATACTTCCACGAAAATCAGTGTGGATATAACTTTCAGAGTGAAAATAGTGAATGGGAAACTGGATGAGGAAAAGTTATGGTCTACTTTCAGAAACCCCTTCTCCACAAGGAAAAATGCACACCCAATCCATGTTATGTTGGGGGGGGGGGGAGAGAACACTAGCATTTCAGCCAAATCTTACAGCTTGAGTCAAAACAAACTGGGCATTCAGACCTTGACGTAGACCCAGTGAGCACTTGGCTGCCACTCAGGAAGTGGCCCCGCAAAAGAGAAAAGTAATGGACGAGGGACATTGAAAGGAACTGTGTGTATATAAAATTACTACCGTTATAGAGTAAAAGACAGAAAAGGTGTTGGTTTATACAGCAATTTTCAACCACTCAAGAAACAACCCTTTATCACTGACTACATCCATGAAAACTAGCTGTAACTGGACAGTCTTATCCTCCATCAGCAGCTATGTGGGCTTGTTGTTCATTGCCTGTGTGGAACTCGGTGCAAAACCACTTTAGAAGTTATGTAGCTAGCTAGCTACCTTGTCAAAACAATTTTTGACCATGGACATGATTACACTAGTCTAGTCACTTTAATCATGCTAAACTTTCAGAGTCACTCATCTACAGTGCCTTGCGAAAGTATTCGGCCCCCTTGAACTTTGCGACCTTTTGCCACATTTCAGGCTTCAAACAAAGATATAAAACTGTATTTTTTTGTGAAGAATCAACAACAAGTGGGACACAATCATGAAGTGGAACGACATTTATTGGATATTTCAAACTTTAACAAATCAAAAACTGAAAAATTGGGTGTGCAAAATTATTCAGCCCCCTTAAGTTAATACTTTGTAGTGCCACCTTTTGCTGCAATTACAGCTGTAAGTCGCTTGGGGTATGTCTGTATCAGTTTTGCACATCGAGAGACTGACATTTTCTCCCATTCCTCCTTGCAAAACAGCTCGAGCTCAGTGAGGTTGGATGGAGAGCATTTGTGAACAGCAGTTTTCAGTTCTTTCCACAGATTCGATTGGATTCAGGTCTGGACTTTGACTTGGCCATTCTAACACCTGGATATGTTTATTTTTGAACCATTCCATTGTAGATTTTGCTTTATGTTTTGGATCATTGTCTTGTTGGAAGTCAAATCTCCGTCCCAGTCTCAGGTCTTTTGCAGACTCCATCAGGTTTTCTTCCAGAATGGTCCTGTATTTGGCTCCATCCATCTTCCCATCAATTTTAACCATCTTCCCTGTCCCTGCTGAAGAAAAGCAGGCCCAAACCATGATGCTGCCACCATGTTTGACAGTGGGGATGGTGTGTTCAGCTGTGTCGCTTTTACGCCAAACATAACGTTTTGCATTGTTGCCAAAAAGTTCAATTTTGGTTTCATCTGACCAGAGCACCTTCTACCACATGTTTGGTGTGTCTCCCAGGTGGCTTGTCGCAAACTTTAAACACTTTTTATGGATATCTTTAAGAAATGGCTTTCTTGCCACTCTTCCATAAAGGCCAGATTTGTGCAATATACGACTGATTGTTGTCCTATGGACAGAGTCTCCCACCTCAGCTGTAGATCTCTGCAGTTCATCCAGAGTGATCATGGGCCTCTTGGCTGCATCTCTGATCAGTCTTCTCCTTGTATGAGCTGAAAGTTTAGACGGACGGCCAGGTGTTGGTAGATTTGCAGTGGTCTGATACTCCTTCCATTTCAATATTATCGCTTGCACAGTGCTCCTTGGGATGTTTAAAGCTTGGGAAATCTTTTTGTATCCAAATCCGGCTTTAAACTTCTTCACAACAGTATCTCGGACCTGCCTGGTGTGTTCCTTGTTCTTCATGATGCTCTCTGCGCTTTTAACGGACCTCTGAGACTATCACAGTGCAGGTGCATTTATACGGAGACTTGATTACACACAGGTGGATTGTATTTATCATCATTAGTCATTTAGGTCAACATTGGATCATTCAGAGATCCTCACTGAACTTCTGGAGAGAGTTTGCTGCACTGAAAGTAAAGGGGCTGAATAATTTTGCACGCCCAATTTTTCAGTTTTTGATTTGTTAAAAAAAGTTTGAAATATCCAATAAATGTCGTTCCACTTCATGATTGTGTCCCACTTGTTGTTGATTCTTCACAAAAAAATACAGTTTTATATATTTATGTTTGAAGCCTGAAATGTGGCAAAAGGTCGCAAAGTTCAAGGTGGCCGAATACTTTCGCAAGGCACTAACTTTTGAACCATATGGTAGTCATAGGGTTTGGATTATTGCAATTCTCTATTGAATGGACATATAAAACTTGAATGAAATACTAATTTTATGGATGAACACCTTAGAATCTGTCACATGTAAACAAGGTTAGTACAGTAGACTGAGATATTTTTTACTTTGAGATAATGTTCACTGCTTGAATGCTAGCTAGCTAACAGGCCAAGACAATTGATGTTGTAACGTTAGCTAGCTAAAGTTAGCTGACAGTTACATACAGCCAAGTAGGAAAACTGCTGCCTAGACAAATAAATATGGTTAGCTAACTAACGTTAACTCTTTGCTCAGCTACCCTGCTAATGTAATTTGAAAAAGTATCACTTGCTGGCCTTCCCAGAATCAATCTTATTAGCCGAGATATCTACCTAACGTTAGCTAGTAAACTAGTTAGTTAGCCAGCCAGAAACCACCGTTTGCTACTTTTCATACAAAATGGCTAGGTATCTAAAGTTAGCGTACTAGTAAACGGTAGGACTTGGGAGTCAAAGATGGGCATGACGTTAGTCAGAAAGTAAACACTTGAGGCTGGCTAGCTAAGTGTATACACAAATCTGCCAACTATGTTAAATGGCCAAATAAGTTAGTTAGGTAAAATATTTATTAACAAATCTAATTAAAATCAAATTAAAAAAAGTTAATGTATGGCGCCAGACATCAGCGCGCAGATGTGTCAAACCGTCACGAAATCAATTTCGGATCCAACGATTGGTTGTCGTTCTACTACTACGTTAACTCTTGTTAGTTTAGGTGTTTAAATTGCAGTTCACAATAAATAAACTTTAATTGAAAAATGCCGAACACTGTACCAAATATAATGGCGTGGTTATGATTGCTAGCCAAGTCACATTACAGTGCAAAATAAATGACCCGGTAAACTATCATTTTGATGTAGCCATTCCGCTAGCTAGTAGTAGCTTTGACAGATAACGTTAGCTATCAAACTAGCACCGAAGGGGATCAGACAACCAACCCAGCACATTGTCAACGGATAGCTACGGCTTACTAGCCACAGAACATGTTCAAAATGAGTATTAGCTAGGTTACCGGTAGCAGGGTCACTTGGCAAACAACCAAGAGCAATTTCGACTTAATAAAATACATTTGGTACATCAATATTTAGTTATGCTATGTGCATTTCTTACCCATTTGAGCTCGCAACTCTTTCAGAGACGTTGCACCCTCCGCCATTTCTATGAAGTTTTCCTTCTCTATTTTTTTATGGCACATTACCCAGAGACGCGCATAATCCGCGGGTACGTGGACATCCAAGTAAAACAAGGGAACGAGCCGATAATAGGCAATAGCGTCACCTAGCGTGAGAATTTATGGTTGACAGTAGACAACTGTTGCTTATCGTGTATTTTGACATGTTGATGGTGAAATCGTTTCAGAACACAGATAATGGAATGATAATGTATGCATGTTTTATTCCAATGGAAGTTTAATTAGAACACAGGTGGTAAGTAATATTAGGCCTCCCGAGTGGCGCCACGGTCTAAGGCACTGTGCATCGCAGTGCAGGCTGCGTCACCACAGTCCCTGGTTTGAATCCAGGATGTATCACATCCGGCCGTGATTGGGAGTTCCATAGGGCAGTGCACAATTCGCCCGGAGTCGTCCAGGTTTGGCTGGAGTAGACCGTCATTGTAAATAAGAATTGGTTCATAACTGACTTGCCTAGTCAAATAAAGCTTACATGTAATATATATCGTTTTGTATAAATATTATATCTATTGCTGTCATAGCATAAATACAAAGTTTCCTTGGGGACTTACCTTATGGAGAAAGCTGGAGTGTCTGAGGAGATTTGCTGCAGTGGTGAACCAACCCGTCCCATAAAGAAAACAACATGTTCTCCCTATTTCCATCCAACACTAATGCTTCTGTCCTACCCCATCTCACATGCCTTAGCCAGCGGGCCCTCATTCATTTTACATGGAAAACAGGGAGAAACATGACACTGTGGGTTCAGTTACACTGCCCTGAATGATACAGAATAGCCCCATGTTATTTAACACTCCATCACAAATAATGGAAGTGGTAGTGAGATTTTGGACCAGTATACCTATGAGATACTATAAACCCCACAATGGTATAATTGTCATGGGTTCACAGCCTGCCGTTTACATACTATTTGATGGTTAATGATGACGTCTCTGTGCTCTGCATCCTGTGATTCGGATGACAAAGTCATCTATCTAGGTCACATTACAATGCTGACTATTCACACCTTATGCAAACAAATGATACCACACTGTCTTATGCAACAGAAAGGAGTTCAGCGGTATTACATATGTAATGGCTATACATTCAATGGGTTAATTTAACCAAATGTGTACAAGCAATAGCAGTTTATAGCCCAAAATAAATCAAATTTCAAACTGTCAAGTTCTGCTCCGTTTCGCTTGATTAAACCAACATTGACATAATTGGTACCATTTAACAAGCCGTCAGTCCCTCTTTTTAACAATGAATTGCAGAACTAGTGCATTATCCAAGAGTATAATTTCAAACCATGGTGTGACATACCATGCTGAGACTTCATGTCATGGTGTTAGAGTACATTCAGAAATTATTCAGACCCCTTTACTTTTTCCACATTTTGTTACGCTGCAGCCTTATTCATCAATCTACACACAATACCCAATAATGACAAAGCAAAAACAGGTTTTTAGAAATAAATAAATAAGTATTCAGACCCTTTGCTATGAGACTCGAAATTGAGCTCAGGTGCATCTTGTTTCCATTGATCATCCTTGAGATGTTTCTACAACTTGATTGGAGTCCACCTGTGGTAAATTCAATTGAATGGGACGTGATTTAGAAAAGGCACACACCTGTCTATATAAGGTCCCACAGTTGACAGTGCATGTCAAAGCAAAAACCAAGCCATGAGGTCGAAGGAATTGTCCGTAGAGCGAGACAAGATTGTGTCGAGGCACAGATCTGGGGAAGGGTACCAAAACATTTCTGCAGCATTGAAGGTCCCCAAGAAAACCGTCAACATCATTCTTAAATGTAAGAAGTTTGGAATCACCAAGACTCTTTCTAGAGCTGGTTGCCTGGCAAAACTGATCAATCGGGGGAGAAGGGCCTTGGTCAGGGAGGTGATGGTCACAATGACAGAGCACCACAGCATCACGCTGTGGGGATGTTTCTCAGTGGCAGGGACTGGGAGACTAATCAGGATCGAGGGAAAGACGAACAGAGCAAAGTACAGAGAGATCCTTGATGAAAACCTGCTCCAAAACGTTTAAGACGTAAGCGCTCATGACCTTTGCCCCACGACCTCAGGACCTGGGGCAAAGGTTCACCTTCCAACATGACAACAACCCTAAGCACACAGCCAAGACAATCCAGGAGTGGCTTGGGGACAAGTCTCTGAATATCCTTGAATTGCCCAGCCAGAGCCCGGACTTGAACCCGATTGAACAAGTCTGGAGAGACCTGAAAATAGCTGTGCAGCGACGCTCCCAATCCAACTTGACAGACCTTGAGAGGATCTGTAGAGAGGAATGGAAGAAACTCCCCAAATACAGGTGTACCAAGCTTGTAGCGTCAAACCCAAGAAGACTTGAGGCTGTAATTGCTGCCAAAGGTGCTTCAACAAAGTACTGAGTAAAGGGCCTGAATATTTATGTATTTCAGTTATTATAATTTAGTGTTTTTTTGGGAAAAAATCTAAATGCCTGTTTTTGCTTTGTCATTATGGGGTATTGTGTTTAGATTGATGAGGGGGAAAAAACAATTGAGTCCATTATAGAATAAGGTTGTAACGTAACAAAATGTGGAAAAAGTCAAGGGTCTGAATAATTTCCGAATGCACTGTATGTCACACAGGCCAAGGTGGGATTGGCAACATGTCCCTAGGGCCTGGATATCTCTGTGTGATTGGCCACCAGACCACTGTGTATCCTAGCAACAACGTCAGGGCGGGGCAGGAGGGCGGCGGCCTGGGCCAGTTGGGGCAGTAGGATGTAGGTGGAGGTGCGCAGGTACTGGAAGAGATCCTGGAAGCCATGGAGGTTAGAAAGGACCTCCGGGGTGACACCCAGGGAATAGCCCAGCCTTCTCACCCCGCTGCCCCGGCCACAGCCCCCTGAGTCCAGCAGCAGAGACAGGTCCTGGACTGTGTCATAGTTTAGCTCCTCCAGACTCTGACCTGGACCAGCACAAGGAGTTCAGTGTCAGTCAATTACATAAATATTGGTGTAAGCACTGTAATAGAGACTTGTCAGTCAACACCCAAACCGTGGAAACACAAAAACTCAACCTGATATCAGTTTCTGAAAACATTTGGTTGTATATTCATATGAAAATACAAGAGCATGAATTGATTGAATTGATCAATCTCACCCTCAACATCACTTGTTCGACATGGGAGAGCCTACTGTACCTTGAGAAACTGTGCAGATTTCCAACAGTTTTTGTTCCATCTACAAATGAAAAGTGGAGTGAGTTAGACTAGTTATAAGAATTTCCTAGTGTCTCATCATTTATAATAGATCATTATTCATTAGAAAATGAAAACACAAAGCACATGCAATACCTCCTCTGGTGTGTGACAGTGTCCTCTCTGACCCTCCCAGGGGCTGTCTTCACCTCCATGTTGAAGGGATGGCTTGATGTTGGTGGTGACATTGATGACAATAGAGGTGGGATGCACTTCACCCTCACGGCTCAGTGAGCTTAGGCATCTTATTGGTGGAAAGAAAGAGGCTCTATTGTTTGACATCTATTCATCAACCAGCCAACATGACCGGTAGATGGAGCAATGCAGAGAAGATTGTTCAATTGACCCGATTACAGTTATTCCCCAAAGCAGAACCTCTGGCCAGGAGGATAGGTACCTGTGGTGGGCGTCCTGGGTTGGTCCAGGACTCTCTGGTGGGGTAATTGACGGTATCGCTCCAGTCTCTGTGGTGTTAGAGAGGAGTGTATTCCGTGGGAAGGCTGTGCCTACTTCAAGATGTAGACCTTCAGGACAATACTTTGGAACCTGTTCTGAACACCCCACAAAAAAAACAAAAAAACACATAATCCACATTCCATTCCCACCTTGTGTGAATACAGAAAACGAATGGGAGATTGAGTACAATTTTTAGCCATGGTTTGAACGGGAAGGCAAAACTCACTGAATCTCTCAATGATCAGTAGTAAGGCCCAAAGCAACAGAAGCAGTAGGAAGATTGAGGCGGAAGTCACTGAACCAATAAGAGCCATGGAGACTTGGACCGTATCCAGCGTCACTAGATGAACAATACACACATAACCATCATCTACACAACTAGTTTTAAGAGTCAATGTACTATTACTCACTGTTCTCTGTAACTCCTTTGAAACTTCTCCTGGAAAAAGTGATTGCCAATGAAATTCTCACTCTGAGGAAGATAATTTGAAAATCAATGGGCGCTACCAGTGGAAGGCTTACAGAGACGTTATAATTGTTTGCTAACAGCATTCATTTATTTGCTGGCTGTTAAATTCATGTTTACCTTACCTGCTGTGGAGGTGTGTTTCCACTGCAAAGGTAAACACTCTTTCCGGATCTTGCCTGTTGGGCTGTAACAGGGCATGCACGACAGGTCCACCTCCCCACTCCTACTTCTGAGCTTATAATACCTGAGTACAGACATAAACACCAGACATAATGACATACGCAGCATGGCCCATGGGGATGGTGACTGATCCTAAGTTTCCTTCATGCTCTCTAAGACTACAGCGGTTTTTGGCCTCTCTTGAACGCTATTGGAATAAAATACAATGGAATTGTAATCAGTAATATGTCACAAATGTAAACCAGCCAAGTCCAACCTTAACCCCCTGAAGTGAAATGTTACGTGTTTCCTTTTGTCTGCACTGCACTTTACTCACCCCATAGATATAGGACTTACCCTGGGAGGCAGTTGCCACACTGGGCATTGTTGATGGGTGAGCACACTGCTCTCTCCTGGCGGTTTAGCAGAATACAACGAGTGCACTGCCAGCAGGGGGCCAACCCAGTCTCAGTACTGAACTGCCCCTCTGCACACGCCACACAGCGGCCGCCCTCTCCCCCATCCCCATAACCACAGTCCTGGGACAGGAATCAGACAGGTGTAGAGCCAGAGGCAGTTAAACAAACAAACAAACAAACAAACAGACAGACAGACAGACAGACAGACAGACAGACAGACAGACAGACAGACAGACAGACAGACAGACAGACAGACAGACAGACAGACAGACAGATGTGTTACGTCTGTTAGCTGCTCCCCAGGTCCACAGACAGGACAGTCAACACAACTGCCATTAGAGTGCAGAAACTGGGTCTGATTACAGCTGGGCTCAGACAGTGCCAGCAGACAGGATGCCTGTGGAGAAGCACAAGCCACAAAAAACACTTATTGGCATAACTCCCCCACAACACAACATACATACTACTTTAGAAGGACCTACCATCAGCAGAGCTGCAGAAACACTGGCCTCCATAGAAAGACCCTCCATGGTCCTGCAGTCTGGGCTGCTCAATGTGGGAGACATGAAAGTGTTATGAGAGAGTATTATTATAGTAATCAACTGAAGAAGTCAAGAAATCATTAATTTCTCCATCATTTCGCAAAAAGAGTAGACTGCCCTCTAGGGGTTCCAAGTCATATTTTTGCAAAACGCCACAAAAATTCTGTCAATATTGATTACGTTTCAGAATTTTGAATATGCCCATATGCCCAGTAGGTGACAGTAATGCACCTTAACATTGCACACTGCCATAAAACACCAAAGAGTCAAAATTGAGAAAAACAGCAACAATCATGCTAAATTACATAGACATAGTCCTTAATTACCATACCTGTAATGCTTCTTCCCAGTATGTTCTCACTCAAACTTTATGGGTGTCCAGGGACTGTGGAACTCATCCAACATGTATTCGGAACTGCCTGCTACTCTACATGGCAGACCCTCACTCAGCACAGCAGAAGAGGACGAGAGGGGTGCTTGCCTCATTTAACCTTCAGGCCCCTCCCTCTCTCTCCACCGGGTGGCTCACAGTGGTGGGAAAGCTTCATGGGAATCCCCCTCTCACCACCCAGCATTCCTGCTCTGTGACATAGGAGAGATTCCCTCCCAGGCCAATAGAAGGCAGGGAAAAAAAAATAGAAGGCAAGGAAACACTGGGGATGCTGATGCCCACCTGGAGCCTACGTAATGACTGGCATTCTCAGGTTCCCCTGGTCTGGTCCTGGCTGGGAAGCCCTCTCCAGGGGCTGGGCTCTGTTCTATAAGGTCAAGGCAGGGAGGGGGGAGCAGGTGAGCCTTGAAAGGGGATGAATACAGTCTTCTGTTTCATACAAAGTAATAGCCTTGTGGATGTAGGCTGTGTGTGTGCCTCCATGGGTCTTACTCCTCATGTAGTGTATTGCAGATTAGAAACTGTATAGAGAAATGTGTGAAAAGTCAGTCATATAAAGAAAAAGACTCAACTACTGAATAGTGATGCACCTTGAAGGTTACAGCACACTAAATGCCCAATAGGTGGCAGGCTCAAGAGAATAAAGTAATGACCTTTAAATCAAAACAGCAGACTCTCAGGAAAACGATTACATTTGTTATCTGAACTGAAAACCTAAAGGTGAACGTTGCCGCCACTATTTGCACAACATTACAGTTCGGTAAGGGTATTTTATTATAGATCGTCATTAGCTGTTGCGAAAGCAGCAGCTACTCTTTCTGGGGTCCACACAAAACACGACATAATACAGAACATTAGTAGACCAGAACAGCTCAAGGACAGAACTACATCAATTACATTACACTACACATAAGAGTAATTGGACGAAAGTGTCTTCTGTTTTGTCAAGAACCCCGATTCTTGGCCTGAACATTAACACGCATCGCTTGCGGTACGGTTTTGGAAGTATAAGGACCTTATCTTTCATATCAGCAATAAATATGATTCAAAAAATTAAAAGGTTACATTGATACACACCTTTATAGGCTTAGGGTTCCCACACTGCCGTATCTCCATGTTACAGCGGGTGTTTACAGAAGACAGACGGAAGACAGAGAGACCACCAGTGCTGATTAGCTAATCTAGCAAGTGCTGAACACCAGTGTGTCAGTGTGTAATGGAAGAAGGCCGCCAGAAACTTGTTGTTACTGAAAATTACTGCCAGCTACCACTGTGATACAGCCGGTTAAAACTGTATGCAGTAAGTGTATATTTTGCATTTGTGAAATAATTCTGATGTGACATGAAGGCAAAGGGCTTTATGTTTCTAGAACCATATCGCAATTTAGAATCGATTCACGTTTAGAGGGAGTATTTGGCTGTTTGGGTTGCCAGAGCAGTATTCAGACCACTTTACTTTTTCCACATTTTGTTACATTACAGCCTTTTTCTAAAGCGTATTCAATTGTTTTTTTTCGCTCATCAATCTACACACAATACCCAGTAATGACAAAGCAAAAACAGGCTTTTAGAAATGTTTGCAACTTCATTAAAAAAAAATCTAAAACTGAAATATCATATTTACATAAGTATTCAGACCCGTTACTCAGTACTTCGTTGAATCAACTTTGGCAGCAATTACAGTCTCAAGTGGTCTTGGGTATGACGCTACAAGCTTGACACACCTGTATTTGGGGAGTTTCTCCCATTCTTCTCTGCAGATCCTCTCAAGCGCTGTCAGGTTGGATGGGGAGTGTCACTGCACAGCTATTTTCAGGTCTCTCCAGATATGTTTGATCGGATTCAAGTCCGCGCTCTGGCTAGGCCACTCAAGGACATTCAGAGACTTGTCCCAAAGCCACTCTTGCATTGTCTTGGCTGTATGCTTAGTCCAAGTCTGAGGTCCTACTTTCTATAGGCTTGAGGTCAGGGCTTTGTGATGGCCACTCCAATACCTTGACTTTGTTGTCCTTAAGCCATTTTGCCACAACTTCGGAAGTATGCTTGGGGTCATTGTCCATTTGGAAGACCCATTTGCGACCCAATACTTATTTTCCACCATCATTTGCAAATAAATTAATTAAAAATCCTACAATGTGATTTTCTGGATTTCTTTTTCTCATTCTGTCTGTCATAGTTGAAGTGTACCTATGATGAAAATTACAGGCCTCTCTCATCTTTTTAAGTGGGAGAACTTGCACAATTGGTGGCTGACTAAATACTTTTTTGCCCCACTGTACATCCACAGGTGCACCTCCAATTGACACAAATTATGTCAATTAGCCTATCCGGACCTTCTAAAGCCATGACATCATTTTCTGAAATTTTCCAAGTTGTTTGAAGGCACAGTCAACTTAGTGTATGTAAACTTCTGACCCACTGTAATTGTGATACAGTGAATTATAATAGAAACAATCTGTCTGACTTCAACTGTACATAGGGCACATACAGTACATCTAAGTTGGGTAGAATTTGTATTTATTTCCATTTTTGAAGAGCTAAAGTTGTAGAAGCATGGTCCAGCTGCCCTCTGTTGCATTAGTTACTTTTATTGCTAATTAATAAGTAACCTAGGGTACTAAAGGAGAGGGCGTGGAGGTCTTCTTAAAGATAAATACACTAAAGTCTCCCTCCTTCAACAAAGATTATCCCAGGAGGTCAAGCTTTTCTCTTTACCTTCCATTGAATATAATAGACATATAAGAGACAATTTATTAAACTCTCATTTGCTTGTGTTTTCTGGCAAAGGAGAGTGCTGTTTGGACTGGGGAATGACACAGGTAAGTCATAGTTTTGTTTGCATGTACAGTGCCTTCTGTCTACTTTAATACACACAAGTTACTTTTTCCCAATACTTTTACTCCCCTAAAGTGGGGGGACTATGTACAAATTACTAAATGTTTCACCTGATATGGATGAAAATCCCCTCAAATTAAAGCTGACATACTGCACTTTAACCTTATAGTCATTGTTATATTTCAAATCCAAACTTTTGGAGAATAGAAGAAAAAAGAAGAGAAAATGCTACCCTGTCCCAATAATTATGGGGGGCACTGTACTGATAACAATTCTATTTGCAGATAGTCCTAGTCCTAGTTCCCCTTTTTCTGACATGAGAGATATTGTTCCTCTTTTGTCTTTAGACTCGTGATGGATTCTGCCAGGAGACCCTGTTTAATAACTGTGTGTTTATCAGTACTGGCAGCCACTTGTCTTCCATGCTCTGGTATGGTCATAAATTCACTGTATAATAACGTAATTATGAAGCATTAGTGTTACAGTAGTATCAATCAAATGCGTTATGACTTTCACTGAAGACTGGAGGAGTTTTGTGAAATTTTCCAATAATGTCCAATGTCAGTGTGTGATATTGGTTCTGTGTCTGTACCAGGCTCCCCAGGCCCCAGCCTGTGGGGTAAGAAAGTGGTGTTCATGGGCCGTCACTGTGTGTGGCAGCTGGATAAGGGGTGCGTAGTGCCCCCCCTGGAAGAGCTCAGTGTGTGTGTGCACCTACACAGGGAGATCGCAACATCTGAGTGGACAGGCTTCGTGTACAAGGCGCCTGGCGAGAGACAGGTAGAGCTGGGTCTGGCAGGCCGAGGAGGGTTCCTGGTGGCATGGCTGTTTGGGCATCAGTGGCCCGTACCAGAGGATCTGCCCCTGAAATGCTGGCACAATGTCTGCCTCACCTGGTCCAGCCACTCCGAGAGGCTCCGGCTCTACATCAATGGGAGCAGTTGCCTGGACGCCCATGTTAACGCCACCCTGTCCCGGCGACTGACTCACAATGGCACCCTGACCTTGGGGGTGTCCCATAACATAGTGGGTGGGGTGATGGAGTTTGAGAATGGAAAGAACTTCCTGGGGGCCATCAGCCTGTTCAGGATGTGGGGGCATGAGCGGACAGCTGAGGAGCTGAGGGCCCATAGCTGTATTGATGGGAACGTGGTGAGATGGGACAACAACGACTGGGATTACCAGATTTGCCTACCTGAAGATGACACCAACATCCAGTGTGGTTAGTTTCCATACTTATTTAGTTCCACTGTATTCTATTGTGGGTGCTATTTTGAGTCCTATTAAAAGGGCCCCATTGAACGAATGTACAATAAAGGGCAAAAGTTATACATTTACATTTGTCATTTAGCAGAAACTCTTATTCAGAGTGACTTAAAATCAAATCCAATCAAATGGTATTGGTCACATACACATGGTTAGCAGATGTTAATGCGAGTGTAGCGAAATGCTTGTGCTTCCAGTTCAGACAGTGCAGTAATATCTAACAAGAAATCTAACAATTCCACAACAACTACCTTATACACACAAATCTAAGTAAAGGAATGGAATAAGAATATATACATATAAATATATGGATGAGCAATGACTCAGCGGCATAGGCAAGATGCAATAGATGGTATAAAATACAGTATATACATATGAGATGAGTAATGCAAGATGTGTAAACATTATTGAATTGGCATTGTTAAAGGAGCATTATTACAGGAGAAATTAGGGTAAAGTGCCTTGCTCAAGGGCATATCGGCAGATTTTTGTTCTCCCCTTCATCTACACTGATTGAAGTGTATTTATCAAGTGACGTCAATAAGGGATCATAGCTTTCCCCTGGATCCACCTGGTCAGTCTATAATGGAAAAAAAACAAGTGATTAATGTTTTGTACACTCAATGTACAGTTGAAGTCGGAAGTTTACATACACTTAGGATGGAGTCATTAAAAGTATTTTTTCAACCACTCCACAAATTTCTTGTTCACAAACTATAGTTTTGGCAAGTCGGTTAGGACATCTACTTTGTGCATGACACAAGAAATTCACTGTATCACAATTCCAGTGGGTCAGAAGTTTACATACACTAAGTTGACTGTACCTTTAATCAGCTTGGAAAATTCCAGAAAACAATGTCATGGCTTTAGAAGCTTCTGAGAGGCTAATTGACATCATTTGAGTCCATTGGAGGTGTATCTGTGGATGTATTTCAAGGCCTACCTTTCAAACTCAGTGCCTCTGCTTGACATCATAGGAAAATCAAAAGAAATTGTAGACCTCCACAAGCCTGGTTCATCCTTCGGAGCAATTTCCAAATGCCTGAAGGTACCACGTCCATCTGTACAAACAATAGTACGCAAGTATAAACACCATGGGACCATGCAGCCATCATACCGCTGTAACGGCTGTCGTCTAGGGAAGGAAAGGAGGACCAATGCGCAGCGTGGTAAGGGTTCATATTTTAAATATTTTAATGAACACTGAAAACAATAAACAACCAAAGAACAGTCCTGTAAGGTGCAACACAACACTAAACAGAAAATAACCACCCACAAAAAAGGCTACCTAAATATAATTGATTTACCTTTATTTAACTAGGCAAGTCAGTTAAGAACAAATTCTTATTTTCAATGATGGCCTAGGAACAGTGGGTTAACTGCCTGTTCAGGGGCAGAATGACAGATTTGTACCTTGTCAGCTCAGGGATTTGAACATGAAACCTTTCAGTTCCCAGTCCAACGCTCTAACCACTAGGCTACCCTGCCGCCCCTATGGTTCTCAATCAGGGACAACGATTGACAGCTGCCTCTGATTGAGAACCATACCAGGCCAAACACAGAAATAGAAAATCATAGACAAACTAACATAGACAACCCACCCAACTCACGCCCTGACCATTCTAAAAAAAAGACAAAACAAAGGAACTAAGGTCAGAATGTGACAACCGCTCAGGAAGGAGACGTGTTTTGTCTTCTAGAGATGAACGTACTTTGGTGCGAAAAGTGCAAATCAATTCCAGAACAACAGCAAAGGACCTTGTGAAGATGCTGGAGGAAACAGGTGCAACAATATATATATCCACAGTAAAATGAGACCAATATCGAATTACCCTGAAAGGCCACTCAGCAAGGAAGAAGCCACAGCTCCAAAACCGCCGTAAAAAAGCCAGACTACAGTTTGCAACTGCACATGGGGACAAAGATTGTACTTTTTTGAGAAATGTCCTCTGTTCTGATGAAACAACAATAGAACTGTTTGGCCATAATGACCATCATTATGTTTGGAGGAAAAAGGGGGAGGCTTGCATGCCGAAGAACACCATCCCAACTGTGAAGCACGGGGGTGGTAGCATCATTAGGTGGGGGTGCTTTGCTGCAGGAGGGACTGGCGCACTTCACAAAATAGATGTTATCATGAGGATGGAAATGTATGTGGATATATTGAAGCAACATCTCAGATATCAGTCAGGAAGTTAAAGCTTGGCCGCGAATGGGTCTTCCAAATGGACAATGAACTGAAAAAGCGTGTGCGAGCAAGCAGGCCTGCAAACCTGACTCAGTTACACCAGCGCTGTCAGGAGGAATGGTCAAAAATTCACCCAATTTATTGTGGGAAGCTTGTGGAAGGCTACCTGAAATGTTTGACCCAAGTTAAACAATTTAAAGGAAATGCTACCAAATACTAATTGAGTGTATGTAAACTTCTGACACACTAGGAATGTGATGAAAGAAATAGAAGCTGAAATAAATAATTCTCTCTACTATTATTCTGACATTTCACATTCTTAGAATAAAGTGGTGATCCTAACTGACCTAAGACAGGGAATTTTCACAAGGATTAAATGTCAGGAATTGTGAAAAACTGAGTTTAGGGGTATTTGGCTAAGGTGTATGTAAACTTCAGACTTCAACTGTACATATTCAAACACATACAAATAGCATGCACAAAGCATACACATGGATGCAAATGGAATGCACATTCACATTTTTCAAGCTGTTAGACATACCTATTTGTAATATCTCTCTTCTTCACAGGGGCTTTCCCCAATGTGACAGCCTCTCCTCCCACTGTCACCAACACCACTCCTGGTTCACCAACCAGCACAAATACATCAGGTGACAAAGTTATTTCATAAAATAAAAATGCTAACTGCTATGTACTAAGGAGGACCTGAAATTGGCTTCGATTACATTTTCATAAATCTATTCAAAAGAAGCTGGTTAATTTCTTGTCTGTAGACCCTGTAACCCCTACAGAGACACAGCAACCATCCCTTGGATTGCCTGTAAGTCCCACTGGCCTGTCTACAACCAAAGAACCTTCAGACCTCAACTCAACAGGAACAGGTCAGCCAATAAGACACATTTGATTAGAGTCTGCTACCGCAAGAAATATGCTTAATTTTCATAGAAAAATCTCAGTGGCTCTGAAGTTCTTTCCGTCTCCATGGGTGCAATATTCAAGGTTAGAGATGAAGGCTGTTCAAATGTACAATGATTTCCACTGTTATGCTGCTAGGCATTGCATCCACCTTCTACAGAGTTCAAATGAAGCTGAACATGACAATGACTGTAACTGGCAGCGACCCAGGGGAGACCATTCAGAAGTGGGTAAGAAACACAACAATGACAGCGCTGAAACTGGAAGATGATAAACGTACAATAACATTCTCTTCGATATAACTTTTTATACAGCGTCTTTATGTATTGGTTACAGGTTCAGAGAAAGCTTGGGGAAGTCAGGATGAACGCATTACATTTCCAAATATTTCAATCGACTTATAAGTAAGTCCTCATCATTCACAAATGGCATCACCTACCTACATGAATGTATATGGCTACATGTAAAATAGCATAATAAAAGCAAGACTGCGTTTGATGTGCAGGGGTGGAAAGAGTACTGAAATATCCTACTCAAGTTGAAGTACAGTTACTTCAATGAAGTAAAATTACTGGTGTAAAAAAAAGCTACTCAGGTAAAAGTAAAAAGTAGATCATTTAAAAAGTACTCAGAGTAAAAGTTATTGAGTTACTTTTAAAATAAAAACATTGACCTTGATAATAATGAGCTAACTTTGCTAAGGTTACCTTAAGGTTGTTACACATGATCTTTTCCATGCATTCAATTGAAAATGTAAGAGAGGAAATAAATGGAAATAAACAGAAACTAAGTTAATTTATTTTATGATTGCAACATCTGTATGTAAAAGTACTATTATACTATGAACATATTCTAAATAAATGTAACATTCAAAGCAACTGAAATCAGGGGTGGAAAGAGTAGGCTTCTGAAATATCCTACTGAAGTAGAAGTACTGTTACTTACATTACATTGTACTCCAGTAGAAGTAAAATTACTGACTGAAAAATACAACAACAAAAAAGTTATCGGAAAAGCTACTCAATTACAGTAACTAGAGTAGTTGTAATTCGTTACTTTACACCTTTGTCCATGTGTTTTTTTATAGGGACAATGATCAAAAAGAGACTCAAAGAGTGGAGATGGTGAGTATGCTTTAAACATTTAGGCTTTTATCAAACATGCAAATTGATTAGGGTATGATTAAATGTCAAATGTAATTTGGGTAAACAAAGCATCATCGCAGCAATAAGGAACCAGTTATACTACTGCAACAATTAATAACCATAATCTTTATTACCACACTGTAAGTCTATGGCCTTGTCTTCAAATAACGTTCAATATGAGTAAACAAATGGTTTCCCGGTAGCAATGAATTGTGTGTGTTTGATGAATAGTGAACAGTAAATACTTCCTTGTGGTGTCTTCTCTGTCAGGCTGCTGAGCTGAGAAATCAGAAAAGGTAAGTGATGATGAAACAAACCATGTCTGATCATTCAGAGACGCCGTGATAGATATTGAAAACTACATCTTGATTTAGAATGCAGTTGAAATTACAGTAACCATTATTTGATATTTTACTGAATCATGGGAGGTGTGTATCATGATAATCATGGGAGGTATGTATCATGCATCTCACAATGTTCATTTAGGATCAGTTTTGCCTTTTAGATCACAAGGAAAAAGATAACATGGATACGGAAGACCTGATCCTAGATCAGCAGTCCTATTCTGAGACGCTTGATACGTATGGATCCTGGTCTATTAGCAGCTGCCTATGGTTTCGGGTACTCATCCCATGTTGTCTGTATAGGTTTAGATGTACCTTCCATGTTCAGGATGCTGATGCACGGAACGTCATGACCACTCAGAGACTCATCAATGACCTTCTGTCCAGGATCCATTTTGGTGGAGAGATCCAGGTAGACAGCAGAGACGTTCACGTCTCACATATAGGTACAGCACGGCTTTCCTCAATCTGTATTAGATTTGCTGATCTACACTGAGTGTACAAAACATTACAAACACCTTCCTAATATTGAGTTGCACCCCCCTTTTGCCCGGGGCATGGACTCTACAAGGTGTCGAAAGCATTCCACAGGGATGCTGGCCCATGTTGACTCTAATGCTTCCCATAGTTGTGTCAAGTTGGCTGGATATCCTTTGGGTGGTGGATCATTCTTGATACACAACTGTTCAGCGTGAAAAACCCAGCAGCATTGCAGTTCTTGACACACTCAAACCGGTGCGCATGGCACCTACTACCATACCCCGTTCAAAGGCACTTAAATATTTTGTCTTGCCAATTCAACCTCTCAATGGTACATATACACAGTCCATGTATCAATTGTCTCATGGCTTAAAAATCTTTCTTTAACCATTCTCTTCACCTACACTGATTGAAGTGACATCAATAAGGGATCATAGCTTTCTTCTAGATGAACCTGGTCAGTCTATGTCATGGAAAGAGCAGTTGTTCCTAATGTTTTGTGCACTCAGTGCATATTAGACTTGATAAGTGAATGAATGGTGTCCACTGCTGTCACCCATACTTTCTCAGATCTGTGATTACTTCAGGAAAGAAGGACAGTGCCTGACTTCTTTCCCCCTCTACAGATCCAGGGAGCTGTCCTGAGGACACCCATGAGAGTATCAGGGGTGTGTACATATGGCCAATCAAAGATGCCCAGAAGACAGAAACTATGATCTGTGAGAAGAACAGTGGTGCCAGGGCTTCCAGGAAATGGTGAGAGGCCCAGCTAACATTACGTTTGCAACAATGCTTGTTGATTGGTAAACATATGTGCCATCAGTGCATTTGCAAAGTATTCAAACCCCTTCCCTTTTCCACATTTTGTTACATTACAGCCTCATTATAAAATAATACAATTAATTGTTTTCCACATCTATCTACACATAATACCCCATAATGACAAAGCAAAAACAGGTTTTTATCCATTTTTACAAATACATTTAAAACAGAAATATCACATTTACATAAGTATTCAGACCTTTTGCTATGAGAATGGAAATTGAGCTCAGGTGCATCCTGTTTCCATTGATCATCCTTGAGATGTTTCGACAACTTGATTGGAGTCCACCTGTGGTAAATTAAATTGATTGGACATGATTTGGAAAGGCACATACCTGTCTACATAAGGTTCCACAGTTGACAGTGCATGTCAGGGCGAAAACCAAGCCATGGGGTCAAAGGAATTGTCCGTAGAGCTCTGAGACAGAATTGTGTCGAGGCACAGATCTATGGAAGGATACCAAAACATTTCTGCAGCATTGAAGGTCCCAAAGAACACAGTGGCCTCAATCATTCTTAAATGGAAGAGGTTTGGAACCACCAAGACTCTTCCTAGAGCTGGCCGCCTGGCCAAACTGAGCAATCGGGGAGAAGGGCCTTGGTCAGGGAGGTGACCAAGGAACCGATGGTCACTTTGAATGAGCTCCAGAGTTCCTCTGTGGAGATATTAGAACCTTACAGAAGGACAACCATCTCTGCAGCATTCCACCAATCAGGCCTTTATGGTAGAGTGGCCATACAGAAACCACTCCAGTAAAAGGCACATGACAGCCTGTTTAGAGTTTGCCGACTCTCAGACCATAAGAAACAAGATTCTCTGGTCTGATGAAACCAAGATTGAACCCTTTGGCCTGAATGCTAGACGTCACATCTGTAGGAAACATGGCACCATCCCTACGGCGAAGCATGGTGGTGGCAGCATCATGCTGTGTGGATGTTTTTCAGCGGCAGGGACTAGTCAGGATCGAGGGAAAGATGAATGGAGAAAAGTACAAAGAGATCCATGATGAAAACCTGCTCCAGAGCGCTCAGGACCACAGCCTGGGGCGAAGGTTCACCTTCAAACAGGACATCAACCCAGCTCACACATCCAAGACAACGCAGGAGTGGCTTGGGAACAAGTCTCTGGATGTCCTTGAGTGTCCCACTCAGAGCCCGGACTTGAACCTGATCGAACATATCTGGAGAGACCTGAAAATAGCTGTGCAGCGACGCTCACCATCCAACCTGACAGAGCTTGAGAGGATCTGCAGAGAAGAATGGGAGAAACTTCCCAAATACAGGTGTGCCAAGCTTGTAGCGTCATACCCAAGAAGAATCGAGGGTGTAATCACTGCCAAAGGGGCTTCAACAAAGTACTGAGTAAAGGGTCTGAATACTTATGTAAATGTGATATTTCAGTATTTCAATGTTTTTTTTAGATATGTGTAAAAACTTGTTTTTGCTTTGTCATTATGGGGTATTGTGTGTAGACTGATGGGGGGAAATAAAAAAATGTAATCAATTTTAGAATAAGGCTGTAACGTAACAAAATGTGGAAAAAGTCAAGGGGTCTGAATACTTTCCGAATGCATTGTATGGTCAGGCCACGTGGTCAGAAATTCTCAAGGATGTATGGATTATGGTGAGAGCACCATGTATGATACTGTAAAGTAAAATTATGTGTATTATATCCCACAATGCAGTAGACCTTGTTAAGCCAGGCAAAATTTAAAAAAAAACTTTATTCAAAACAAACAGTGGCCGAGTCCTCTTAGCCCTTTATGTCTTTCTGAGAATTTGTGTTTTTGAGAATGTGTACTCTTAGTATTATGACAATATTCAGTTTTTTACCTGTTCAATGCCAAAGTTGTGAAAACGGTCAGAGGGAAAAAAACACATGTTGACCTAGCGACGGCTCAGCGAGGCCCTCCTTCAATTAACTTCAACACACAATACAATCCTGTTCTATGCGCTCTTCCGTATGGGCACACAATCACCTACTCACAGATGTGACACTGGTGGATCTCTGACTGCTAGCAATCAAGCAAGAATCAATTTCCTTCAACTGAATTATTAGGCTACCAATGTCTCACAACACAGGTATTAATATTGCATGAAGATAACCAGACAAGTCCAATAACTGAATGATGAGGATAATCAGTTTTATGGGGCCGTGAACGGAACGCCTCTGCTGTCAGAGTGAAACATTGTCCTAATATTTATTATGCAAGCAGTAAAACATTGTCCTAATGTTTATTATGCAAGCAGTGAAACATTGTCCCACGTTGTTTCCACGCCATTAAAACAATATAATAAACTATGTGATGACATTGAATCAACGTGGAAAACTGATTGGGTTTGCAAAAAGTAAACTTAAGGACACTTCGTGTTTTTTTCACCTAACTTTTAACTTAAATCCAATGACATGGTGAAATGTTTTCTTGGTTTCACGTTAAATTCACAGTAGTTGACAACTCAAACGAATATAAATCAAAACTGACGTCTGTGCCCAGTGGTTAAGGCTCCTACAGGAAGGTTTACTCTAGGTAATAAACATTGAAGAACTTTTAGGGGGCAGGAGCAAATACATTTTTTTCATACGGGATGGTTTGGGTTAGATGTTTAGCAATAAAACAGACGCGTGCACAACTTTAGCACAAAACAAACATAGTTGGCTTAAAATGTTGACAACGTTTAAACTATATTTCGTCTCCCATGTTCATTGAAAACTTAAATACATTTGCACAATGAGCACTTGTCTCTCAAAAACATTGTTAAAGTTGTTGGTTAGCTTGCTAGCAAATTTTTTGACATTTAGTGTAACAAAAAGACTGGTCTTGCCTATGCCGCACAGCCATCGCTCATCCATATATTTTTTTATGTACATATTCTTATTCCATCCCTTTACATTTGTGTGTTTAAGGGAGTTGTTGTGAATTTGTTAGATTACTTGTTAGATATTACTGCACTGTCAGAACTTGAAACACAAGCATTTCGCTACACTCGCATTAACATCTGCTAACTATGTGTATGTGACAAATAACATTATTTGATTTGGTCTCGGCACCAGTGAAACAGATGTAATCATACTTCATAACTCTCTTGCGTTGTGTTTTTAAAGAAAACTCTGTTCTGCCAGCGATTCCAGTTGATTGGTGTTTATTCTGACGATAGATACAAGGAAGCACGTTAGATGTGCAGTTCAACAGTATGTTGATGGATGTAGATTCGTGATTCGTCACTTGCATGTCAATATCAGACTGGGGATTTTGTAATCAAACATCCTAACAATGACACTCAATACATTTTTTAGAAAATACAATAAATGCAAGTACCTGAAAATAGACTCGAGGAAGCACATTAGCTGTGCAGGACAACAGTATGTTGATGGCTGTAGATTAGTGATTCGTCTATTAGCATGGAAATAGCTGAATTAGCAGGGAGCTAATGCAACCGTTACAACTAGAGCATGCTAGCTAACGCGCTCTTACAGCAATAACATATAACATAATAACATAATAAAAGCACATCCCAGGACGACCCCAATTATCTAACAGGTACGTGCACATATAAACTCATCAAAAAAAGAAACATTATTCCATTTATGTTAGTCACATATCTGTGGAACTTATTCAGTTTATGTCTCAGATGTTGAATCTTGTTATGTTCACACAAATATTTACACATGTTAAGTTTGCTGAAAATAAACGCAGTTGACAGTGAGATGACGTTTCTTTTTTTGCTGAGTTTATATACACAGTTGATTCGTGTATATTCTGACGATAGATACAAGGAAGCACGTTAGATGTGCAGTTCATGGCTGTACACAGTGAACTCATACACAATTGTGAATATAAAAATATACTGAACAAAAATATAAACACAACATGCAACAATTGAAACGATTTTACTGAGATACAGTTCATATAAGGAAATCAGTCGATTGAAATAAATTCATTAGGCTCTAATCTACAGATTTCACATGACTGGGAAGGGGTGGAGCCATGTTTGGGCCTGGGACGGCATAGGCCCACCAACTGGGGAGCCAGGCCCAGCAAATCAGAATTAGTTTTTTTTTAACAGACAGACATACTCCTGGAACCAACAGATCGAAAGACCTAGGGTAGCAACCCTAGATTTGTGTCGGGACTATATATTGTGAAATAATTTAATAGTATGAATAAATTAATAAAAATACAGTATTGAAAGTAGGAAAATATGTCAATCATTATTTGAATATTTTGGTAACCTGTTGTATAAAAGTGATAATGCGGTGCGTGCCAACATATCCTCCAAACACCGGCTTCGAGGGCATTATCACGTAACTATGTCCTGCCATAGTATAGGCTCTGAGATTAAATAGGCAATTATGTTGTGCTCCTATTACACAACAATACTGTAGCCTAACGTTACCCATACTGTCAGATGTTTTACATAAGCTACCAGTCTGTACTGTGTTGGCAGAATGTTTTAATGGCAGATTGTTCTGGACCTGTCAGCAGAACGTTTGAATCACACAACGTTTTGCATTTCCCCTAGCTGGCTAAACTTAACTCCACGATTGACGACGTTTTTATAAAACAACCACTGATTTCAGCATCTAAAGGAATAGTGACCAATTACACCGAACAACGTTGTCGGAGCTTCATGCCGCCCACACTAGTCGAAGCTCAAGTACATAGGAATTTATTTATTAGGCTATTGGTCCAATTAAATCAGAGACGCACATGGTAATTTGTCGTATGGCTCCTTCGGGAATATAAACCCATCACGGCTAGACAAGGTAAGGAATTTGTTCTGCATTGGTTGTGAAAATAAAATAAAAATTATCAAGTTTTATGTCTATTTATTTTAGATGATAAAGTAATCATATAAAACAAATTATTTTTCTCAAGGCAACTGGCTACATTCTTGTTAATATGCTTTCCAGTTGTTTTATTCATAAAAATGCTTTTCATCATATCCTCCATTTGCACAAAATACTTAGGCCTACTCGCCAGCTTGCAATACAATATTTCCACCACTAGCAGATGTGCATACACGTGGTCTAACGTTTGCCAGGAGGTGGGCATATTGTACTTTTTTTAAAATAAATGCCAACTGGCGCATTCACATTTTGGGGTATATTTTGTATGGACACACGATTTATAAATGAGTCCCCTGGAGACTGCGTCCAAGATGTCTGAACATTGTGTTCAAGGTAATTTACTCATGTTCGCATACACCAATTCATGGACCATCTGTATGTTGGTTGCATCCGGTTTACACGGACCAACATCACATGTACACTAGCCCTCAGTGCACACAGGAAGCAGTGCATGTTTACTTCGACATTATATATGTTTTATAAAGAGTGACAACACTGCCATGTTGATATGTGCTTTGCTGTTGGAAAATCACATTAGAGTCTGACTTTCACGTGTGGCAGATGCACCACCCTCAACTTCACTCCTGTGAGTGACGGAAAATAAAATCAGCAACAATTATTTGAATAATTCAATGGATGTTTTGTGCACAAAATTGGTGACTAAAGTGTCTTATTAGGAATTTTCTAATCTGAGTTTTGTATGTGGCCGTTTTGGGAAATTGTATTTCTGGGCCAGGTGTCAGTTAAACTGCAGTACCGAAGCAATACTATGACTACTCGAAACAGCTGTTTTTAGACCTGAACCCTGACACGTTGGGTGGGGGCCGCGAACTTGACGACTTCACAACGAGCTAAGGGCATTATGGAAGTCCAGAGGGTACATCATTATGAATAAATAAAAAATGCCCTCATTATGTCGAGATCACAACTTATTTATCTCATTATCAGGACATAACAAAAGTTGTTTAGTCAAGATCACAATATAATTTTCTCATGATTATGACATAACATAAGTTGTTTTGTTGAGATCACAAGATAAACTCTATGAATAGGAGTGGACACATAGATTGACAGTATGGCTGGGGCGGCAGAGCCCACGTTGTATCAACGCATATGTTTTTATTGATTACTGCACTAAGGGATGGTACATTTCATGCTAATATTATGCCTTCGTTTGTGTTTGGAGCTCATTTTCAGTTTAGAAGTTAGAATGTTACTACCAAGCTAAATGTCCTTACCATCAGCTACGACCTCTTGGGGCATCTCAGCCCTCATGGGGCATTTAAGACCTGAATATGCTTGACAGGCAGCCTGTCTCCCAGGCTGTGTGGCACACCCCAAGACCACAGCCAATTGCAAGCAAGCAACAACGTAGCTCCAGTGCCTTCAGAAGGGATTCATATGTCTTGACAAATTCTACATTTTGTTGTGTTACAGTCTGAATTTTCTCACCAATCTACATACAACAACCCATAATGACAAAGTGAAAACACATCTTTAAAAATGTTTGCAAATGTATTGAAAATTAAATACAGAAATATCTAATTTACATAAGTATTCTGGCAATACTTTGTAGAAGCACCTTTGGCAGTGTTTACAGCTGTGCGTCTTTCTGGGTAAGTCTCTAAATCAAATCAAATCAAATCAAATTTATTTTATATAGCCCTTCGTACATCAGCTGATATCTCAAAGTGCTGTACAGAAACCCAGCCTAAAACCCCAAACAGCAAGCAATGCAGGTGAAGAAGCACGGTGGCTAGGAAAAACTCCCTAGAAAGGCCAAAACCTAGGAAGAAACCTAGAGAGGAACCAGGCTATGTGGGGTGGCCAGTCCTCTTCTGGCTGTGCCGGGTGGAGATTATAACAAAACATGGTCAAGATGTTCAAATGTTCATAAATGACCAGCATGGTCGAATAATAATAAGGCAGAATAGTTGAAACTGGAGCAGCAGCACAGTCAGGTGGACTGGGGACAGCAAGGAGTCATCATGTCAGGTATTCCTGGGGCATGGTCCTAGGGCTCAGGTCCTCCGAGAGAGAGAAAGAAAGAGAGAATTAGAGAGAGCATATGTGGGATGGCCAGTCCTCTTCTGGCTGTGCCGGGTGGAGATTATAACAGAACATGGCCAAGATGTTCAAATGTTCATAAATGATCAGCATGGTCGAATAATAATAAGGCAGAACAGTTGAAACTGGAGCAGCAGCACAGCCAGGTGGACTGGGGACAGCAAGGAGTCATCATGTCAGGTAGTCCTGGGGCATGGTCCTAGGGCTCAGGTCCTCCGAGAGAGAGAAAGAGAGAAGGAGAGAATTAGAGAACGCACACTTAGATTCACACAGGACACCGAATAGGACAGGAGAAGTACTCCAGATATAACAAACTGACCCTAGCCCCCCGACACATAAACTACTGCAGCATAAATACTGGAGGCTGAGACAGGAGGGGTCAGGAGACACTGTGGCCCACTCCGAGGACACCCCCGGACAGGGCCAAACAGGAAGGATCTAAGAGCTTTCCACACCTGGATTGTGCAACATTTTCCCATTATTTGAAAAATTCTTCAAGCTCAGTCAAATTGGTTGTTCATCATTGCTAGACAACCATTTTCAGCTCTTGCCATCGATTTTCAAGTAGATTTAAGTCAAAACTGTAACTCAGCCATTCAGGAACATAACAAATCAAATTGTATTTGTCACATTCGCCGAATACAACATTTGTATGTTACTTATGTTCTCCATGATGACTCCTTAGCCCACAGTCCTTGAAATAATAGTTTTTTATCATTGTAAAAATAGATGTACAATTATGCAAAATAGCAACATATTGCTTAATGACTACAGATCAGAACAAGACAAGACTGGTCCTCTCGTCTTCTGCTCATTTCATCTTAATCTCCTTTTCTCTTGGTCCCCTTCTTCACATTAGTGAGTTGGATGGAGTGACTGAGAAGGCCAAATGGGCTGAGCCAAACCTGAAGGCATGCAAGCCAATGATCACCATCTCTGATCTGGACAATGTCACCGTCACAGCAAGTAAGTCCCTTGTGCAGTCTAAATACCAGTGACTAGGTTCTGGTGAAATAACAGTAATTTGTCATGTATTATACTGTACCAATGGCATGCATGCGCTTCCCTATCTCTTTCCCTTTGTTTGTCTGTAGTAGTATATTCAAATATTACAATGATGAATTACACAACTTTGGACTTTGTGTCTTTTCCTCCCAGACAACTCAGCAGATGTGGTGGACATGATTGAGGACCTCATGGGTGTCGAGGGGGACCTGAGTGACTCCCAGCTGGCCACCGTGGTCCAGAAGCTGGATGAGGTTCTGGTGGTCAGCACAGTGACCCCTGCCCTCGGCGAGGACATTGTCAGCATAATCGCTGACATCCTGGGGTCCAGTTCTAACCTATCAGCGGTCGCCAACGAGTAAGGGAAAGGGTCAACGGGGAGAGGGAAAATGGTTGGATTACAAGAGTACATTTGAATCTAGCCTCGTCTAATTTTTTGCCTTCACTGCTGTCGTTCATGTTGCCAACAGCATACTGGGTATCACAGGCAGCGTTGGGGACCAGATGGATTTCCCTGAGGAGTCACAAAATGTGACCGTCCCCTCCCTGGCTCTCTCCATGATCAACGTAGATCCAGAGCAGTTCCAGGGCCTCACGTTTGGCGTGTCCTCCTTTTCAACTGGCCTTGCTCCAGAGGTAAGTCAGCAATAGCACTCTATTTTCTCGTCAGGCACGTACTGGATTTGACAAGCAGTGGCTATCACAGCTGACAGAGATACACTGTCTATGCTCCAGCAGTCAAATACCTGTCCTGTCAATATAAATGACCAATCCTTTTTTGCTCGAGTCCTTCCTTACTGAAAATCAATAGCATGAAACCCTAGACTGTTTTTACTCCATTCAAATGAGGGCATGCCCTTGAATGAACAGAGAAAATGTAGGACACATGCAGAGGTTATTGTGAAACAGCTAAAGGTTTCTCCGAACTGACTCTAGCCTCTAGCATTCATTTCTAGTTAACCTTCAATGTGGAAAAACAGCACATGATTTAAACTACACCGAAACACTGAATGTCAATGAAACTACAACGATTTAAAGGAACAAGAACATTGCTTTACAATTACAGTGTGTATTCCAACACTTGTCCAGTGTTGTCACTGTGGTGTAATGACCTATTACATTTAATTCCATGACGGAATGGAGTTATATAGGACGACTTGAATAAAACATCAAATCAAAGTTGACAGTTTAGCAGAGGTTATAGTGGGTGCAGTGAAATGCTTATGTTACTACCGCTTAACAATGCGGTAAAATGTTGGACAATTCAAATGTAAGGGGGAAAAAAGACAAGAAATCAAGAACGGTGTGATAAATCTGATTAAAAATCCAAATAGTGCTGTAACAGTAGCCAAATGTAATCTATACATACTGTATATACACCTGGAGAATTTACACAAGATCAGCTTAAAAAGATATGTACAGCAGTAGATATATTAGAGTAAGTTATGTCAAGAATACAGTGTATATATACATATGTGGTGTGGATAAATAGTGTAACTAAAATACAATGTACAGTAGTAGAAATATTATGATGAGCTACGTCGGGGATACAGTATTTAAGTACACAATGTGAAGCAGGAAGTGACCAGTGGTTCAATGTCTCTATAGCATGAGACAGCAGTGTTGGCTTTGTGTGTGTGTGTGTGTGTGTGTGTGAGTCTGTGAGTGTGTTTGTGAGTATGAGGTGTGTGTGTGTGAGTGTGCATCACCTGGTAAGTATATGTACACCTCTTTCTGTTGTAGATCTTTGTCAACCAGACATTCCTGAGTCAGCCTTGCGACGGCACAGTGGCGTCCATCTCTCTGCCCCGTGCCCTTCAGAACTTCTTCCCCGAGGGAAACAAAAAAAAGCGAGTTCAGTTCCACTTCTATGGCACACAGGAGCTCTTCAAGGTGATGCCATCAACAACGTATGAGGTGTCTAATTATTTTGGGTCAATTATTCATTAATAAGGAAGGCTACTCGGGGTGTTTCATGGTTTTCTTATTTCAAATGAAAGCTTCCAGCAAATGTACAGTAATTCAGTGTTAAAGTTTTATGATCATTCACAGGATCCAGAGACCAACTGGACGCTGAATAGTTACGTGGTGTCTGCCAGTGTCAATAACAGCAATGTCAGCAACCTCAGGAATCCCGTGGTGGTGACACTTACTCACCTCAAGCCCAAAGAGGTGAGGAATAAAAAAATAGCTTTATCTTACCACTGAGCGTAGCGATGACGAGCTAAATCCTTTTCATCCCCAACAGAAAAACGACATGGTGGAGTGTGTGTATTGGGACTTCCAGAAGAACAATGGGAGTGGTGGGTGGGACAGCAACGGCTGTGAGACACTCCCGAGCATCTACGCTTATCAGACCACCTGCCACTGTTACCACCTGACCCATTTTGGCGTGCTCCTGGTGAGTCACCTTTTTCAAATCACACTACTGCATTAGTGCAGTGCATCTGGACTGATATATTAAGCTCCTATTGTGGTGTCCTACAGGATGTGTCCAGGACTCCTATCAGTGAGGCTGACCAGGAGACACTGATGGTCATCTCCTACTTGGGCTGTGGTGTGTCCTCCATCTTCCTGAGCATCAGCCTGCTCACCTACATGGTCTTTGAGTAAGTCAGCATCCAGACAGATAGAATATTGTTCTCTATTTTTCTGTATCCTTTGGCATCTCTCCCCCTTTTCTCTCTGTATTATCTAATCTCCTCCTGTACTTCATCTGCCACTCTCACTATTCCTCTCATTCTCAATCTCTTTCCACTCATCTCCCAATTTCTCACCCTGTGCCTCTCTCTCTATCTCTCACACACTCCTTTCCACTCTGTCACAGGAAGCTGCGTCGAGACTATCCGTCTAAGATACTCATCAACCTCTCTGTGGCTCTGTTGGGCCTCAACCTGGTTTTCCTGATGGACTCTTGGCTGTCCTCCTTCGGCTTCTACAGCCTCTGCATCACCACGGCAGCCACGCTGCACTACTTCCTGTTAGCCTCATTCACCTGGATGGGCCTGGAGGCTGTCCACATGTACTTCTCTCTGGTCAAGGTCTTCAACGTTTACATCCCCTCCTACATCCTCAAGTTCTGCACCCTCGGCTGGGGTAAGCCAAGGCAGTCTGTGGCAAAATAAGGATACTTGTAAAAACATCTTTAAAGTAACTGTCCAATGAAAATATTTTAAAAGCTGTTAACTTATACCCAAATAATGTCGTTGACTCATCCTATACTTGTATTTGTGGCCAAGTCATAAATTAGAGATTTTTTTTTGTTTTTAAACAACTCAAACCGTTTAAAAAATGCTTGCTATTTCCTCATAGAGGATGACGTCATGTTTTTGGCTGAGAGGTCTCATTGGCTCATTAGCTGAGCTGGCCAATCAGCTGTTTATATTTTTATGGTTGAGGCTACGAACACAGAGTTTTCGCCCCCGCAACTCTGGAAACGTCTTTCTCAAAACTAAGGATCCGAATAACATTCAGCGCATGTGGGATTTTACACACACATTCAAGTTTCTCTATTTACACTATGCTTTACTCAGCCTC